>NW_027316278.1:110000-135000 GCF_026437365.1 Eucyclogobius newberryi | reverse complement strand
GGATGTAAACACGTGAAACCCGGAAGTGCAGCAGCTGTAGTTTTCCCTCGCGCGTGGTTCTGCTTCTCTCGGTGAGTTTGTTTCTCTGTTTGCGTGAAATTGCGTGAATCTTCTTATTCTTTCATGTCCTGGTCAAATCTGTGAAAGTTAAACTTCATTTGAACTTCATCAGCGCAGCGGTGGAAAGCTTTAAAGGCATTACGGAACATTCAGCAGTGTTTGTTCTGAGGCCACGTTTGAACTCGAACCCGAAGTGTCCAGCTCTAAAGTACGATTTAAAGTTCTGATATATTTGTGCAATATTAACATTAAATAACAAAACACCCCAAAAAAACAATTGAAATTTCGACTTTCAGCCTCAAACCAAATCACAACAGAAACGCAAATGATCTTATTATAGTTTGGGTTAGATTAGTTTCTCTTCAAGAAGAACTTGGGTTAGTACAATATTATAATCATAACTGTTACATGAAGTCACTAGAACAATGGCTCTTAACCTGGACCCCAGGGGCCCGGTGGAGGTCAGGACACACGTCAGACTCATATGATCTGTGTGATGTCCTGATGTTCGTCCTGTCATTTCTTTCTTCATATTTTAGACTGAATCAAAGACTTTCTGGGAAAAGTATTTGTGTGGCTTAGGTCGTGTTTTTGCCGATGGTATTACTCGTGTACTCGTGTACTGTGTGTACTCGTGTACTTTAATTGATTTAAATAACTCCCACGGGACTCCGATGTAACAAATAGTTAACAAAGTTTAATCCATAGTTTTGTGACACTTACAGGAGAAATCAAATACAGCTGTTCTGAAAACATAGAAATCTACGGTAATAAAACCATTTGTCTCTGTATTTGTCTCTGTCTCCTGGCCACGCCCCCTGAGCACTGTCTCTCTTAAAGTGACAGTAACACACTTACGTCAGGCAAAGACTACAAATACATTCTACAAATACATTCTACAAATACATTCTACAAATACATTCTACAAATGTAATCAAATGCATTTAGTTTATTTAAACAACCAACCCATATATATATATATATATATATATATATATATATATATATATATATATATAGGTTGGTTGTTTGACATGGTCTAAAGAGAGTATGAATAAAGTGTATTATTGATGAAAATCAGAAATAGTTTATTTTTTGACATTTGTGTTCAATAATGTCTTTGTGTTTTTGGGTCTGTTTAGTTCAGACAAACATGAGAAAAATACAGCTACAGGTTTTTAGAGGCGTCTTGTCACAATTGGTTGATTAATTGACACAACTGTCTTTCCAGGAGTCATGGCCCTGCCCCCAGACCCATCAGACTCCGCCCCTTTCACAAAACACAAGAAAAAGAAGAAAAAGAGTCGTCTAGAAGAAAAGAACAAAGTGAATGAGAAGGGAGATGAGGAAAGGACACAAGGAGACAAGGAAAAGACACAAGGAAGGAACGACGTAAAGAAGAAAAAGAGACGACACGAGCAGATGATGGAGAGCGAGGAGATGAGAGCTAAAGGTGAGGCTTCTCTCTACAGGTGAGGCTTCCTCTAAAGGTGAGGCTTCCTCTAAAGGTGATGCTTCCTCTCTAAAGGTGAGGCTTCCTCTCTCTAAAGGCGAGGCTTCCTCTCTCTAAAGGCGAGGCTTCCTCTCTCTAAAAGCGAGGCTTCTCTCTAAAGGCGAGGCTTCTCTCTAAAGGCGAGGCTTCTCTCTAAAGGCGAGGCTTCCTCTCTAAAGGCGAGGCTTCCTCTCTAAAGGCGAGGCTTCCTCTCTCTAAAGGCGAGGCTTCCTCTCTCTAAAGACGAGGCTTCCTCTCTCTAAAGACGAGGCTTCCTCTCTCTAAAGACGAGGCTTCCTCTCTAAAGGCGAGGCTTCCTCTCTAAAGGTGAGGCTTCCTCTAAAGGCGAGGCTTCCTCTAAAGGCGAGGCTTCCTCTAAAGGCGAGGCTTCTCTCTAAAGGCGAGGCTTCCTCTAAAGGCGAGGCTTCCTCTCTAAAGGCGAGGCTTCCTCTAAAGGTGATGCTTCCTCTCTAAAGGCGAGGCTTCCTCTCTAAAGGCGAGGCTTCCTCTCTAAAGGCGAGGCTTCCTCTCTAAAGGCGAGGCTTCCTCTCTCTAAAGGCGAGGCTTCCTCTCTCTAAAGACGAGGCTTCCTCTCTCTAAAGACGAGGCTTCCTCTCTCTAAAGACGAGGCTTCCTCTCTAAAGGCGAGGCTTCCTCTAAAGGCGAGGCTTCCTCTAAAGGCGAGGCTTCTCTCTAAAGGCGAGGCTTCCTCTAAAGGCGAGGCTTCCTCTCTCTAAAGGCGAGGCTTCCTCTCTCTAAAGGCGAGGCTTCCTCTCTCTAAAGGCGAGGCTTCTCTAAAGGCGAGGCTTCCTCTCTCTAAAGGCGAGGCTTCTCTAAAGGTGAGGCTTCCTCTCTCTAAAGGCGAGGCTTCCTCTCTCTAAAGGTGAGGCTTCCTCTCTCTAAAGGCGAGGCTTCCTCTCTCTAAAGGTGAGGCTTCCTCTCTCTAAAGGCGAGGCTTCCTCTCTCTAAAGGCGAGGCTTCCTCTCTCTAAAGGCGAGGCTTCCTCTCTAAAGGCGAGGCTTCCTCTAAAGGCGAGGCTTCTCTCTAAAGGCGAGGCTTCCTCTCTAAAGGCGAGGCTTCCTCTCTAAAGGCGAGGCTTCCTCTCTAAAGGCGAGGCTTCCTCTCTCTAAAGGCGAGGCTTCCTCTCTCTAAAGGCGAGGCTTCCTCTAAAGGCGAGGCTTCCTCTCTCTAAAGGCGAGGCTTCCTCTAAAGGCGAGGCTTCCTCTCTAAAGGCGAGGCTTCTCTCTAAAGGCTTTGGCTTGACACAGAAGTCACTTTATGACAATATGACATATGATGCTTTTTAACCTGTTTCCATCCACCTCTTTGGCCCTGTGCTCAATGGTTGAACCCAAAAGGCATTGCTTATTAAAAGAGGATCTTACGTTCCACATGTGAGTGTGATGCATCATGGGAAAGCTTAGGCCTTCCAGTTTCTGCAGATGTGCACATGACAAACTGTCAGGGCTTCAGAACTTACACTACAGAAGCACAAACATGAACAAAACATCATTTTTTTTAGTCTCGAGTGAATATTGTCCATTTGTAATGGTCCTGAAGACATACTTCATTGTGTGTTTATGCTGTTGTCATGACGACAACTGTGTACAGTTTCAGATCTCTGAAACAGCCATTTTGGTGCTTTGACCTTTTTGTATCAAAAAGTATATTCAACTGTGCCAAACTGTTAATTACAGTTTTAGCTCCTCTATGATCATAAAACATACATTTTGATGTTTTGTAGAACCACTAATACTATTATAACTGCTAAAAACAATGTATGTGAAAATGTGTAAATATGAGTTTACCATGAATTTCCCATATAGAGGTGAAAAAAAAGAAAAAAATATAATATTTTTATTTTATTTTTGTATTGGTATAATAATACATATATCTTAACAAAATGCGCGTCCAAAAGGCTAAAACTCAGAAAACGTGATGCGTAAAGTCTAGTCGCCTCCTTACGCAGAAGGATACAGAGGCTTCTGTGTGTGGGACCCCTAAGTCCCGCCCCCCATTCTAAAGCTATTCTTATTGGCTAGAATAATATGTCAATCAAAGTCCGCTAAGTCACTGCTAACGATAGCTATGTGGCTAAAAACAAGTTGGCTTCGCGCTTCGGAAGCGCCGCATTTTTTTCCTCCGGAGGCTGTAGAGGACAAACCCGTGGACAGTGGACGGTCTCATTCTGTAGGAAACAGTCTGAAGAAAAGATTGATGCCAAACACCATCTTATAAGTCAAACAGGTCATTTGTTATGGACGAGCCTTCATCCTGACCATCATCAGAGAAGAAAACTTTGTTTACTTGACAATATCTGGAAATGTGTAGACTTCAGTAAAAATGTGTATATTGTTGTTCGATGGTTCTTTACGGACAAACTGAGACAAGAATGTTCAGAGTTAAAGCTGTTTCGTCATAAACACAAACAGGACATGAATTTGTAAAAGTTGAGACTTTCTCACAAACTATTGGCAATTGCTTCTTGTGGCAAATTATTCAATGTAAATCAATGACATATTTGTTTTGTTGAGAAAATAATCTTTAAATGATGTAAAACTTATGGTATTGACCATGGAAATAAACGTGATGAAGAGAATATTTGAGATATGGAAAATGCGCCGGCCTCAGGAGGATGGAACAGGTTAAAAGAAAGAGCTAAAAGAGTCTTAAAATCCACAAATGTTGAGTTTCATGTTTTTGAGAGAAAATGATGAACTTTGTGTTTTCTTTAAGGGAGTGTCTGCAGAGCCGCGGCGCGCGGCCGAAACTGCCATGTTATTTTTGTGCCGGCCGCGCGCCGCGGCTCCTGAAACTGCGCCGCTATTTGACCGCGTTTTAGCGCCGTTTTAGACCGCGCCGGGTTAAGGTTAGGGTTAAGGTTAGGGTTAAGTTTAGGGTTAGGGTTAGGGTTAAGGTTAAGGTTAGGGTTAGCCATGACGCTATGAGAGAAGTCCCGCGGTTCCTGAAACTACGCCGCCATTTGACCGCGGCACTGCAGCCTCGGCCTTTCTTTAAAACAGGATTTCATTTTAAAGATGATCTTAAGTCTGTTCTTTTGCTACAGCTTCACTTTTTACATAACATACGTTTCAGTGAATCAGGGTTACGACTCAAATGATTCAGATTCATAGTTTTATTTGTCATTTCCTAACAGAAAGAGAAGAAGGAAATGAGGAGGTGACGACAAAAAAGAAGAAAAGGAAAGGGAATGGGATTCAGCCTGAGGAAGCGAGCCAAGGAGACGAAGCCACGAGGAAAAAGAAGAAAAGGAAAGAGAATGGGATTCAGCCTGAGGAAGCGAGCCAAGGAGACGAAGCCACGAGGAAAAAGAAGAAAAGGAAAGGGAATGGGATTCAGCCTGAGGAAACGAGCCAAGGAGACGAAGCCACGAGGAAAAAGAAGAAAAGGAAAGGGAATGGGATTCAGCCTGAGGAAACGAGCCAAGGAGACGAAGCCACGAGGAAAAAGAAGAAAAGGAAAGGGAATGGGATTCAGCCTGAGGAAGCGAGCCAAGGAGACGAAGCCACGAGGAAAAAGAAGAAAAGGAAAGGGAATGGGATTCAGCCTGAGGAAGCGAGCCAAGGAGACGAAGCCACGAGGAAAAAGAAGAAAAGGAAAGGGAATGGGATTCAGCCTGAGGAAGCGAGCCAAGGAGACGAAGCCACGAGGAAAAAGAAGAAAAGGAAAGGGAATGGGATTCAGCCTGAGGAAGCGAGCCAAGGAGACGAAGCCACGAGGAAAAAGAAGAAAAGGAAAGGGAATGGGATTCAGCCTGAGGAAGCGAGCCAAGGAGACGAAGCCACGAGGAAAAAGAAGAAAAGGAAAGGGAATGGGATTCAGCCTGAGGAAGCGAGCCAAGGAGACGAAGCCACGAGGAAAAAGAAGAAAAGGAAAGAGAATGGGATTCAGCCAAAAGTAATAACTATAGATGAGGAGATGAGAAAAAAGAAGGAAAGGGAACAAAAGAAAGAAGAAATACATCTTCACGACATGAGCCAAGCCGAGTTGGATTTGGGGTAAGTCCTAAACCTGTTCAGATCCTCGCAGACCCGGTCCTCGCAGACCCGGTCTAACCCGGTTCTGACTTTTTCTCCTCAGGATCTCGAGTTCTGAACTTTTAGAGATTGAGGAGTTTATTCCAGACGTTCGGCTGAAATCTTTGGTGGTGAAGCAGAAACTGAAGAGAGTCGACCTGCCACGCTTCAGGGAGTTCAAAAGAAAAGGTACAGACTGGACCTGGACTGGACCTGGACCTGGACCTGGACTGGACCTCTGTGTCACTTCTAAACAACTCCACAAACTCCAGAGGCAGAGGAAGTGCAGACTCTTCTTCTGCATCGCTTAGAGCCTAGAGCGCACTTCCTCTGCCTCTGGAGTTTGTGGAGTTGTTTAGAAGTGACACAGAGGAAGAAGAATTTAATGGATTTAATGATTTGGGGTAAAACTGATGCTGTGGTAAACTTGTTAGCATGTTAGCATGTTCTTTATGCTATAGTTATCTGAATAAATGTTCATATGTTACGTTAACATACCAGACCCGGCAGTTTGTCGTCTGCGTCATGTAGCTGAATGTTAGCATGTTAGCATACGTACACCTATTCATCATGTTCTCTTATCTGTTATTATTTTTAAATTACAAATTCAATTTATTTTTGTAACGCCCAAAATCACAGCAGCAGTTGTCTCGGAGGCCGGAATGTCTCTTGGTCTTGGATTTTATTAAATGCATTTCCCACCAAAAAAATGCGACTTATCTTTGTGTCTCTCTATTTAGCATTTTGAGGCTGGAGCGATAATCTGGAAAATACGCTACTCTCAAACCTTCTTTGTTCCTCAGGTCTGAAGCTGCCTCTCAGATCTTCTTTGTTCCTCAGGTCTGAAGCTGCGCTGGGGCCAGTTCTCTCAGGAGGAGAACCTTCAGATCCGGAGGAACGTGGAAGACTTCCTCAAACTGTCCGGGATCCAGACGTCTGAGGAACTCTTCTATCCCTGTAGGTTTCCTGACCGACAGCTGCATCTGAAGGGCGTGAGGGCCTCGCACCACTTCTACTCCCGCATAGGTACGTTAAACCCCTTATAACCACGCCTCAAACCCCTTATAACCACGCCTCAAACCCCTTATAACCACGCCTCAAACCCCTTATAACCACGCCTCAAACCCCTTATAACCACGCCTCAAACCCTTTATAACACCGCCTCAAACCCTTTATACCACCGCCTCAAACCTCTTATAACCACGCCTCAAACCTCTTATAACCACGCCTCAAACCCCTTATAACCACGCCTCAAACCCCTTATAACCACGCCTCAAACCCTTTATAACACCGCCTCAAACCCTTTATACCACCGCCTCAAACCCTTTATACCACCGCCTCAAACCCTTTATACCACCGCCTCAAACCCTTTATACCACCGCCTCAAACCCTTTATTCCGATGCCCCGATACGTGCCGGTTACGGGCTTGACAGAAGGCGTTCTCAGTTAATTTCAGGTCGACGAGGAGCAAAAGTAGAGCTTGTGAAACCCTTGCCCTGGTGCATTGTGGGCCTCCGATGAGGGAGAGTTTCTTTGACAGCCAATGAGCTGACAGAACTGCACATTTAGAATCAACATGATCCATGGTCAGCGTTTTCTTTCAATGTGAAGCAGCGTTAGTCCTTTGGTGCAAACCCCATGTGATGTTTCACCCCTGAAACGCATTGAAATAATAAAAATACTCTTTATAAAAATCCTTGGGAGACTCACGATCTGGAGCAGAGCCACATGTGACGCTGGAGGTGGTTTGTGTGTCGACTGTTCACTGGGTCTGAACATGCTCTGAATAAAAGGCCTTCAAAGTGTTTCTGGTCTGTGTCTGGTCAGTCTGTGGCCTCTACAGTGGAGCTGGTCAGGGTCATTTCAGTTTCTTGTGTTTCAGCTGATGGTTTGCTGAGAACGTGTGAACAAGTTTACATCTGTGCCAGGAAGATGTTTGACGAGCACACCATCAAGGGAAAGTATGAACACTAATTATTTTTATTTAATCTTTTATTTAAAGTTTTTAATAAAGACATTATTTAATCAAAACGTAAAAGATCTATAAGCCTTTAGTCACAATATTTCAACCTTTATTTGGTTAAAAGTATATTTTAAAATCTCATGTTCTAATGGGAGAAATGACGTCACAGGAAACGGTGAAGAAAATGCTCTTTACTAAATAAAGTTATTCAGAAAATGGATCAAAATGTTCTACATTTTTGTAAAAGAGAATCACATGAAAAGCTTCAATGTGTTGAAAGAATCCTTTGACTTGGACAAACAGGACTTTAATAGGTTTTTACAAATAAAGAGTTATTATAACCAAGACATCAAACAAAGTTATGACCTTTATGTACTGGGTTAGGGTTAGGATACATTCAAAAGTACATTCTAAAGTATCCATGTATTGTGTTCATGGCAAGAGTTCTGAGGCCCAAGTTCATAGTTGTAAAGTTCAGGGGTAAATGTCTAACAGTCCCAGAACACGTGACAGTGGTTTGCCTCCTGGTGGCGCTGTTTCTACAACAGTTGCATTTCCCTGTGAAGAATGAGACCTTTGACCTTTGACCTTTGACCTGGAGATATGAAGAAATGTCTCTCCAAACATGTGACTTTAAGCTCCTCCCACTCTTCATCTGTCACAACAACATGAGCTTCTCTTTATCATTTGTTTTTAATATATTAAGTATTTGTCCAGATTAGAAATGCATTGCTGTATTTTAGATATTATTCCTCTTGAAAGTTCTGCTTTATAAGTCTTGATAAACATCTCAGTCAGAGGTTATAAAGGTCATGACCTTGATAAACATCTTAGTCAGAGGTTATAAAGGTCATGACCTTGATAAACATCTCAGTCAGAGGTTATAAAGGTCATGACCTTGATAAACATCTTAGTCAGAGGTTATAAAGGTCATGACCTTGATAAACATCTCAGTCAGAGGTTATAAAGGTCATGACCTTGATAAACATCTTAGTCAGAGGTTATAAAGGTCATGACCTTGATAAACATCTTAGTCAGAGGTTATAAAGGTCATGACCTTGATAAACATCTGTCAGAGGTTATAAAGGTCATGACCTTGATAAACATCTTAGTCAGAGGTTATAAAGGTCATGACCTTGATAAACATCTCAGTCAGAGGTTATAAAGGTCATGACCTTGATAAACATCTTAGTCAGAGGTTATAAAGGTCATGACCTTGATAAACATCTCACTCAGAGGTTATAAAGGTCATAACCTTGTTTCATGTCTTGGTTATAAAGCTCTTTATTTGTAAACTATAAAAGTCTGTTTCTCTTTCAACATATCAAAGCTTTTCATGTGATTTTCTTTTACATCTGGTGAAAAACCTTTAGACCTTTTGTCCTCCAGACCTTGACTCTCAGGTCAGTTCTATTTGGTACAAAACCTTTGGTCATAAAACTTTACCAGGTTAAGATTGTAACATCCGTGTTTAGTTTGTATGTTCTGATCAGCTCCTTCCATGTCGTAAGCACAGATTCGAGCCAGGGATTCTTCACTTCTCCACATGGCTAAAGTTACAGGATTCCTGTGCTGACGCAGTCTTCTTTCAGGTTCTCTGAGGCCGAGGTGACTGCGTTGAAAAAACTTCACATGATTTATGGAAACAACTGGAAAATCATTGGTGACAAACTGGATCGCAGCATCTACGCCTGCCAGAGACGCTACTCCGTCACACGTAAGAAAAGACCTACTACACACCTAAGAAAAGACCTACTACACACCTAAGAAAAGACCTACTACACACCTAAGAAAAGACCTACTACACACCTAAGAAAAGACCTACTACACACCTAAGAAAAGACCTACTACACACCTAAGAAAAGACCTATTACACACCTAAAAAAAGACCTACTACACACCTAAGAAAAGACCTACTACACACCTTTGACCTTTAACCCAAGTCAAATGAATCTTTCTGAATAACGGTCTGAGCAGCAGAAAGAGACAGAGATCTGGGTGTAGAAATGCCTTTGGTACAGTTGTCCTTTGGTACAGTTGTTCTTTGGTACAGTTGTCCTTTGTGTCCTTCAGTTGGAGACCGTGGGAAATGGACTGAAGAGGAAACTCGTCAGCTGAAGGCGGCGGCTCTGAAGCACCTGGAACGAGTCCTGAAGTCGTCTCCAAACCCAGACTCTGGCCCGTCCTTCATCCAGCTCTGCACTAAAATCCCCTGGGGCAAGATCGTGAAGAAGGTCGACACTCGCAGCTGGATCCAGTGTCGATACAAATGGTTTGGGTATTTGAGGTCACGAATGAAAGCTGTGGAGCCAAAGATCATCCCAGGAGCCGCCATCAACACCAGGATCCGACTCATCCAAGCGTGAGTCACTTCTATTTAAGATGATTCAAGTCTTTGACTCGTTCTGTTCTACAATGAGACTTTTAAATACATTTTTGACCAAATTAAAGTTGAAATATGTCGACTGAAGGCTTCTAGTTCAGAATACTTCAGATTTTCATATTTCAATGTTTTTATTATTAATACATATCTGAAATATTTAGATTTTAATACCACTGTCTTTATTTTTTGCAATTATATTTGTCATGATATTAACCTTTTGTAAAGTCCGATTGACTCTGGCACCAGCAGGAGGCCGGTCCATGTTTAGTCCTGACTCTGGCACCAGCAGGAGGCCGGTCCATGTTTAGTCCTGACTCTGGCACCAGCAGGAGGCCGGTCCATGTTTAGTCCTGACTCTGGCACCAGCAGGAGGTTGCTCCATGTTTAGTCCTGACTCTGGCACCAGCAGGAGGCCGGTCCATGTTTAGTCCTGACTCTGGCACCAGCAGGAGGCCGGTCCATGTTTAGTCCTGACTCTGGCACCAGCAGGAGGCCGGTCCATGTTTAGTCCTGACTCTAGCACCAGCAGGAGGCCGGTCCATGTTTAGTCCTGACTCTGGCACCAGCAGGAGGCCGGTCCATGTTTAGTCCTGACTCTGGCACCAGCAGGAGGCCGGTCCATGTTTAGTCCTGACTCTAGCACCAGCAGGAGGCCGGTCCATGTTTAGTCCTGACTCTGGCACCAGCAGGAGGCCGGTCCATGTTTAGTCCTGACTCTGGCACCAGCAGGAGGCCGGTCCATGTTTAGTCCTGACTCTGGCACCAGCAGGAGGCCGGTCCATGTTTAGTCCTGACTCTGGCACCAGCAGGAGGCCATGTTTAGTCCTGACTCTGGCACCAGCAGGAGGTCATGTTTCGTCCTGACCTCTGGCACCAGCAGGAGGCCGCTCCATGTTTAGTCCTGACTCTGGCACCAGCAGGAGGCCATGTTTAGTCCTGACTCTGGCACCAGCAGGAGGTCATGTTTCGTCCTGACCTCTGGCACCAGCAGGAGGCCGCTCCATCAGAGTCTGTGCGACTGAAACGTCTCAGTAAAACCATCAGTGAAACGCCAGTGCTGGGGAGGCTCGTGTAAAACAATGAAGAGAATGAGACTGTTTTAGCTCCATTTTAAAGGAGACAAACTCAAATGACGAAAAGACCCCAAAAGAACAACCTGCGGGTCATTATTTCATCCCTTTTTTGTTTTCTCCTGTTTCAGATTCAAACTTAAAGTTTGGTGGAGCAGATTCTGTCAGAACTACATTTCCTGTGTTTTTGTCGAGTCATGTTTCAGTTAAAAACATAAAATCAAGATTATAAGAAGAAATAAAATTATGAATTAAGAGAGATTTGTTCCATCTGACATTTAGCAGCAAGTTTCAGGACGTTGTCTTTTCACAGAATATGGATCAAATGTCTCAGATTGAGCAGCCTAATCGGCCTTTGTTTTCCCCTCTGTGTGATGTGACTACAGAGATGCACTAGGGCGGGGTCTGTGATGGCACTAGGGCGGGGTCTGTGATGGCACTAGGGCGGGGTCTGTGTGATGGCACTAGGGCGGGGTCTGTGTGATGGCACTAGGGCGGGGTCTGTGTGATGGCACTAGGGCGGGGTCTGTGATGGCACTAGGGCGGGGGTCTGTGTGATGGCACTAGGGCGGGGTCTGTGTGATGGCACTACGGAGATGGCACTAGGGCGAGTCTGTGTGATGGCACTACGGAGATGGCACTAGGGCGGGGCTGTGTGATGGCACTAGGGCGGGGGCTGTGTGATGGCACTAGGGCGGGGTCTGTGATGGCACTAGGGCGGGGGTCTGTGTGATGGCACTAGGACGGGGTCTGTGTGATGGCACTGGGGCGGGGTCTGTGTGATGGCACTACAGAGATGGCACTAGGGCGGGTCTGTGTGATGGCACTACGGAGATGGCACTAGGGCGAGTCTGTGTGATGGCACTACGGAGATGGCACTAGGGCGAGTCTGTGTGATGGCACTACGGCGATGGCACTAGGGCGGGGCTGTGTGATGGCACTAGGGCGGGGCTGTGTGATGGCACTAGGGCGGGGCTGTGTGATGGCACTAGGGCGGGGCTGTGTGATGGCACTAGGGCGGGGCTGTGTGATGGCACTAGGGTGGGGCTGTGCGATGGCACTAGGGTGGGGTCTGTGCGATGGCACTAGGGCGGGGTCTGTGCGATGGCACTAGGGCGAGGCTGATTGGATTTATATTAGGCTGCCCCAAATAAATTGTCTGTTTGCTGTAACCCGAGTCACCATTTTTCAAGTGGGTCGGACGGTGGGTAAATTCTGACACAAAGAGTGAGTGACCACCAGGGGTCAGAGGCTTCAACAGTCCAGGGGTCAGAGGCTTCAACAGTCCAGGGGTCAGAGGCTTCAACAGTCCAGGGGTCAGAGGCTTCAACAGTCCAGGGGTCAGAGGCTTCAACAGTCCAGGGGTCAGAGGCTTCAACAGTCCAGGGGTCAGAGGCTTCAACAGTCCAGGGGTCAGAGGCTTCAAAGGCTTCAACACTCCAGGGGTCAGAGGCTTCAAAGGCTTCAACAGTCCAGGGGTCAGAGGCTTCAAAGGCTTCAACAGTCCAGGGGTCAGAGGCTTCAAAGGCTTCAACAGTCCAGGGGTCAGGGGCTTCAAAGGCTTCAACAGTCCAGGGGTCAGGGGCTTCAAAGGCTTCAACAGTCCAGGGGTCAGGGGCTTCAAAGGCTTCAACAGTCCAGGGGTCAGGGGCTTCAACAGTCCAGGGGTCAGAGGCTTCAACAGTCCAGGGGTCAGAGGCTTCAACAGTCCAGGGGTCAGAGGCTTCAACAGTCCAGGGGTCAGAGGCTTCAACAGTCAATGACGGAAAACGTCTCGATCAACTCGATTGTGAGACTAAATCTCACGATTTTAAGACATTTCAATCAACCTTTTGTAGCCGCTATCCTTTATTTTGGGAGTGAAGGCGAGCGGGGGGAACATGCGGGGGACACGGGCGCCGCCATGTTTGTTGTGATGACGCTACTGGGCGTGTGTCAATCCCAGAATGCATTGGGTAAAACACCCTGACAGAGCCTGGCATGTCCTCTGGACACTTGAGTGGTTTGTCGTCTTGGCTGTTGCCGCCATTACACATCAACGACGGGGCCTCTGCCAATAACAACATCGCTGACGGTGGATTATTGAGCGTTGTTTGGATATTACGGCAACATAGAGGAACGCCTCGGTCCGTATGACGGGGAAGAGGAAGAGGAAGCGTGACCTGGTCGGTGACGATATGAACAGCGGGGAGGACTCCCCTGGAGCCACTGATCCTGTGCAGCGTAGGGCGTCTTCTTGCTCGTCTATGGAGGGCTCTCTCAGTGAGGAGCAGGGCGGGGGGGTTGCAGATATCGGGGATGTGAGTTCAGAGTATAAGGTGTTCATAAAGCTTGCGCAGGATAATGCGTCCTTTAAGGGGTGGGATCTGATGGCGTTGACAAGGAGCCTGACTGTAGCTGTGGGAGTGGTCAAGCATGCGAGTGTCCTTAGGGATGGCTCGCTGCTGGTCGTGTGCAAGGACGTGGCTCAGCAAAGGAAGGCGATTGAAGCTAAGTGTCTGGGGGGGAAGGACATTCTTGTGTCTGATGCTGTAAGAGGCACGGTCAGGGGAGTTATCGTAGGCGTCCCTACGACGACATCTGTGGATGACATAAAGGAGAATTTGACTGGAGCTAAAGTGGTGGATGCTAGGCGGTTGAAGATGACCCGGGATGGGGTAAGGTGTGACA
Source organism: Eucyclogobius newberryi (assembly GCF_026437365.1). Lineage (NCBI taxonomy): Eukaryota > Metazoa > Chordata > Actinopteri > Gobiiformes > Gobiidae > Eucyclogobius > Eucyclogobius newberryi. Next base: position 121,324 of record NW_027316278.1, on the reverse strand, counting down.
GCCTGTCGATAATGATTAGATTTGAAGGTGGGATCCTGCCTCGTGTGGTGTGCGTTGGGTACATGCGCTATGGCGTACGCCCATATGTTCTGCCGCCCCTGCGTTGCTTCAAGTGCCAGCGCTTTGGGCATATTGCAGCGGTCTGTAGAGGGAAGCAGAAGTGTGGTAAATGTGCAGGAGACCACGAGTATGGGAAGTGTGACGACGGAGCAAAACTCAAGTGCTGTAACTGTGGGGGAGAGCATAGCTCTGCCTACGGGGGATGCGTGTTCAGCAAGAGGGCTGCTGAGGTGCAAAAAGTTAGAGCCTCTCAAGGCATATCCTACGCGGATGCGGTCAAGAAGGTGTCTGGTAGTCAGGTGAAGGTGGATGCAGTGGGGGCTGCCAGTGCTGCTGGTGTCCTAGGCGACAGGGGAGGGGGCAGCGTTGCCCGCGGCCAGGGGGAGGTCCCCACTGGGATGCCTGTGAGTGTGGCTTCCACGGGCAGAGGCCCTGTGGGTGCGGAGGATGTACTGGTTGTGAAGAGGAAAGATTTCTTCCTCTTTATGGTGGAAGTGATTAACTGTACTGGTCAAACCAAGAAGAGATCCGAAAAGACTAAGATCATCGCTAAGGCTGCAGGGAAGTACTTTGGAGCTGGGGGTCCCGAGTGGACGGAGATAGAGGATGCGCTGCGGGAAGGCACCCTGCCCCATTCTGGCAGTGGGAGTGGGGGGGCTCCCGATGCGCCGTCAGGTTCCGGGGGCTCATAATGGCGGTGGTTGTCTTGCAATGGAATGCGCGTAGTCTTCGTGCTAATGGCCAGGAATTTAAGCATTTTGTCTCTACCTTGTTGAACAAGCCTCACGTTATGTGCGTGCAGGAGACTTGGTTACGACCTAGGTGGGGTTTTGGGATACAAGGGTATGTGTGTGTTAGGAATGATAGGGAGCAGGGTAGAGGCGGAGGTGTGGCTGTGTTTGTCCGAGATGACCTAAATTACGTTGTTGTCAGTGTGAGTAAAGCGCCGGAGGCCCTGGCGGTGAGGGTCTGGCTGGGTGGTGAAGCTGTTACTGTGGTTAACCTTTATAATCCGTGTGGTGAGTTAACGTTAGAGTCCTTACATAGTATCGGTAAGGATGTTCGGGGAAAGGCCGTGTGGTGTGGGGATTTTAATGCGCATAACGCTTTGTGGGGCGGTAGTGGTACCGATAGGTATGGGCAGGTGGTAGAGGGTTTTATCAATCAAAGGGAGTTGGTTTGTCTTAATGATGGGAGTGGGACCTGCTATGAGATGGGGACCGGTACGGAAAGTGCAATAGATCTTACGCTTGTGTCCAAGGAGTTAGCTGGTGTTTGTAGTTGGGAGGTTCTTGGTAATCTTTCTTTTGGTAACGATCACTATCTAGTCCGCACCGAGATTGGCTTTCGGAGCTGTGTGGTCAGGGGGACGAGGATCCAGAGGTGGCAGTTGGCAAGGGCGAACTGGGGGGCTTTCCTGAGGAAAGCTGATGATGGTTCTAGGGTTCTGCAGGAAGGAGGATTGACTCAGGTGGATGATCTCAATAGTGCAATTGTCTCGCTCATCACGCAGTCAGCGGTAGGCACGATTCCTAAGAGTGGTGGTAGTGGACATAGGAAGCGGGTGCCGTGGTGGAATGAAGCATCTGGTCATGCTGTTAGGGCGAGAAATGCGGCGTTTCGCCGGCTAAGGGTTACCCACACTGAGGGTGCCCTAATTGACTACAAGAGGGCCCGCGCTGTTGTGCGGAAAACTGTAAGAACGGCCAAGAGTGCCTATTGGAGGCGGTATTGTTCCAAAATTGGGAGAGAAACGCGTCTCGGGGATGTTTGGGGGATGATTAAGCGGATGCATGGGGTTGAGCGCCGTCATGGGACCCCGGTCCTAATACTGAATGGTGTTGAAGCAGTCAGCGACGTTGACAAAGCTGAACTGTTGGCCAGCACCTTTGTGTCGGTGCACAGCTCTGACAATCTCTCACCTGCGGAAAGGCACTACAGGGAGAGTACTCTGGCCCAGAATTCTGAGCTGATTGAGCACCAGCCTTCGACTCAAGATGACCTTGACCTTCCGTTTAGTTTGTTTGAGCTAAGGAGAGCACTTTCTAAGGCGAAACAGACAGCCCTGGGTAAAGATGAGGTGTGCTATGACATGCTCTCTCATTTGACTGATGACACGCTTGGGCTAGTCCTGGGTCTTTTCAACCGTGTTTGGGATTCAGGTTGTGTTCCATCTGCGTGGAAACAGTCTACGGTGGTGCCGGTTCTGAAGCCGGGTAGGCCAGCGTCTGACCCTTCAAGTTATAGGCCGATTGCCTTGACGTCGCAGCTCGGGAAAACGATGGAGCGCATGGTTACCGAGCGGTTGGATTACTTCTTGGAGAGTCAGGGTTTGCTTCCCGCGCACCAGAGTTGGTTCCGTAGGGGCAGGAACACCATGGATTCCGTGTTGTGTTTGTAATCTGATATCCAGCTGGCCAGGGCTCAGAAAGAAAAGGTTATTGCGGTGCTCTTTGATGTGGAGAAGGCGTACGATATGGTTTGGAAGGATGGGCTCCTCATTAAGCTGCGGAAGTGTGGTGTGAAGGGTAAACTGTTTAACTGGGTCCGGAGCTTTCTGTCTGGCCGGCGTATCCAAACCAGAGTGGGCGCTGCTTACTCTGGGGTCTATGAGGTAGAGAATGGGATCCCGCAGGGGAGTGTGTGTAGCCCTATCTTGTTCAATGTTATGATTAAGGACATCTTTGACGACGTGGATGGGTCTGTTGGGAGGAGCCTTTATGCTGATGATGGCGCTCTATGGGTGAGAGGGAGGAATCTCCGGTTTTACGAGGCGAAACTGCAAAGGGCAATACAGCAGGTGGAGCAGTGGACCCTGAAGTGGGGGTTTAAACTGTCCGTACGGAAGTCTCAAGTGATCTGTTTCTTCAATGGGCATAGGGACGTCTCCCTTCGACTGCATGGGCAGGTGCTCGAACAGGTCAGGGAGGTGAGGTTCTTGGGGGTCACCTTTGACGAGAGGCTTAGTTGGCGTCAGCACATTGATGAGGTCAGTGGTAAATGCAAAAGGGTGAATAACTTGCTTCGTTGTCTATCCAGCCAGGACTGGGGGGCCAGCAGAAGGTCGCTCCTGGGTATTTATCGGGCCGTCATGAGGGCGGCTATTGATTATGGCTGTATAGCCTACATGTCTGCGGCTGAGACTAACTTAAAGAAGCTTGATGTGGAGCAAGCCCAGGCCTTGCGTATCTGCTGTAGGGCTTTTAGGACCTCCCCTGTCTCGGTGCTGCAGGTTGAGTTGGGGGAATTGCCGTTACGGCTCCGGAGGCTAGAACTTCTGTTGGCTTACTGGGTGAATGTGCAAGGTCATACGAGCTCTCACCCGGTGAGGGACTTTCTCAGGGTTGATGGGGGGCAGAATGAGGCTGGCGGTATGGTTTTTAGCCAGGTAGGAAATGCGAAGGCGCGGCTTGCGGGGGTTGGTGATCTGCGTGTGAGCCCGTCGGTGGCTTTGTCTGCTATAGCTCCGTGGAAGTTTGTCCCGGCTCCTGTTGATGTTAGCTTGCATGGCAAGCTTAGAGGAGTCGCTGGGAGGGCACCGCAGTTTGCCGTTCAAGCGCTCATCGATAAGCACTCAGGTGATGTTTATTTATACCGACGGGTCTAGGGATCCTGAGAGTGGGCGTACTGGCGCCGCTTATTTTGTGCCTGACCTGGGGCTGGCGGTCAAGAAGAGGTTGACAGATCGCCTTTTTGTTTTCACGTCGGAACTCATAGCGATACGGTTGGCATTGGAATGGGCGGAATCTGCTTTGCAGTGTTGCGGCATTGTGGTGGCCTCTGACAGCCTTTCTGCATTGCAAAGCATTGGATCTGGGAGATCGGATTGCGGACAGGATGTGTTGAATGGCATCTTCTGTCTGATGCTCTCCCTGTCCAGGAAGGATGTGAGGGTTTCCTTCTTTTGGGTCCCTGCGCATGTGGGGGTGAATGGTAACGAAATGGCTGATGCACTGGCTAAACGTTCCCTTAGGCGGCCATCAATTGATGTGGCGGTTGAGTTAAGCAAATCTGAAATCAAGCCCGTTATCAAGAGTCATGTGGTCGGCCTTTGGCAGGAATTTTGGAGCCACTGTGTTACTGGACGGCATCTCTATCACGTACAGGGTAGTGTGGGTCCTTGCGGGTCTATGGGCAGGAACGCGTGGGAGGAAAGGGCCTTCGCCCGCATGAGGATTGGCCATACTGGACTCAATTGGTCACTGAGTAGGATAGGCAAACACCCGACTGGTCTGTGTGGTCACTGTCGGGTGCCAGAGACTGTCGAGCATGTGCTGATTTGCTGTGAGGCTTATGATAGAGAAAGGGCCGGGTTGGCCTTGTGGTTTCGGAATAATGGGCGGGAGTTCAATCTGCGGAACGTTCTGGCGATTCAGTCACAGGGTTTGTGTCAGGCTGTGGTTGCTTACTTATGTAGCACAGGGCTGGGTAAACGTTTCTAGAGGTGGGGGGTGTTGGAGACTGAGCCGAGGATGAGGAGCAAGAGGATGTTCTAACGCGCTTTGACTTCATGGGCCTAGAAACACCAAAGTGATGGAAGAAGGACTTCTAAAGGATAAAATGACAAAGACGTCCCATGACCTCATGGGCTTTGTAAAACAACAAAGACGTCCCATGACCTCATGGGCTTTGTACTTCCAGCACCGAACGTCAAAGAGGGAGAGGAAGATGAAGAAGAGTCTCCCTGGAATAAAGCCGGTTGGTCTCTGACACAACAACAACTATTCTAGTCACAAAGACATATCATGACCTCGTGGGCTTTGTAAAACAACAAAGACGTCCCATGACCTCATGGGCTTTGTACTTCCAAAGCACCGAACGTCAAAGAGGGAGAGGAAGATGAAGAAGAGTCTCCCTGGAATAAAGCCGGTCACAAAGACATATCATGACCTCATGGGCTTTGTAACGCCAAAGCAATGGAAGGAGTACTTTTACGGACTACGACAGTCTGAGGACTACGAAAAGTCTGAGGAATAAAGTCTGGCGGTAATGCAACAATTGGATGCCAACCGCCATAAAACAACAACAACAACTGAGTAGGATAGGCAAACATCCGACCGGTCTGTGTGGTCACTGTCGGGTGCCAGAGACTGTCGAGCATGTGCTGATTCGCTGTTGTTGTTGTTGTTGTTGTTGTTGTTTTATGGCGGTTGGCATCCAAGTGTTGCATTACCGCCAGACTTTATTCCTCAGACTTTGTCGTAGTCCTCAGACTCTGTCGTAGTCCGTAAAAGTACTCCTTCCATTGCTTTGGTGTTACAAAGCCCATGAGGTCATGATATGTCTTTGTGACTAGAATAGTTGTTGTTGTTTCAGACAACAACCGGCTTTATTCCAGGGAGACTCTTCTTCATCTTCCTCTCCTTCTTTGACGTTCGGTGCTTCCACCGTACAGCTTTATTCTTTAGGCTTCATTCTATAGGCTTTAATATTTCCACTGATGTCGCTGCTTGGTAGCCGTGCGTCTACGAGACTGGACGAGGACAGGAGACCACCCCCACCCCCATCTCGTCACTCTGATCACTCTGACTCCCCAAAAGCAGACCCCCATCACTCCGACTCCCATTTAGCGCCTTTAGCCTGTTTTCTATATCTGCCGTGAGGCTTATGATAGAGAAAGGGATAAAACGACAAAGACGTCCCATGACCTCATGGGCTTTGTACTTCCAAAGCACCGAACGTCAAAGAGGGAGAGGAAGATGAAGAAGAGTCTCCCTGGAATAAAGCCGGTTGGTCTCTGACACAACAACTATTCTAGTCACAAAGACATATCATGACCTCATGGGCTTTGTAACACCAAAGCAATGGGAGGAGTACTTTTACGGACTACGACAGAGTCTGAGGACTACGAAACCCGGTCTGGAGAGACGGGAGATGGCGGAGGAGAGTGGATCGGGGATGGAAGACGTTCTGGACGGCGTGGAGGAGCAGCCTTTTCTGCCTGCACGTGCCCGGAAACGTAAAAAGTCCCTTAGCTCGTCCGAGGGTTCTGGGAATGAGCAGCAGGATGAGGCTGAAGCTATTGATATCCGGGGTGAGAGCAGAGACTGTAAGGTGATCATAAAGCTTGCACAAAAGACAAGGAAGAACATTCAGCACCGTCCTCGTCCAGTCTCGTAGACGCACGGCTACCAAGCAGCTTGAGGTCAAAGCACTGGAAGAACAACTTTTAGGACTACGACCTAAAAGTTGGGGGATGAGGTCTGGCGGTAATGCGACACTCGGCTGTCGACTGCCATAAATCAACAGCAACAAGCCCTGGACTAAAACTGTGAGGAGACCTTGCTCAACACCCGGTCTGGAGAGACGGGAGATGGCGGAGGAGAGTGGATCGGGGATGGAAGACGTTCTGGACGGCGTGGAGGAGCAGCCTTTTCTGCCTGCACGTGCCCGGAAACGTAAAAAGTCCCTTAGCTCGTCCGAGGGTTCTGGGAATGAGCAGCAGGATGAGGCTGAAGCTATTGATATCCGGGGTGAGAGCAGAGACTGTAAGGTGATCATAAAGCTTGCACAGGATAGTGCGTCCTTTAAGGAGTGGAATTCAGTGGCATTGTCAAGGAGCCCAACTGTAGCTGTGGGAGTGATCAAGAGTGCGAGTGTCCTTAGAGATGGCTCGCTGCTGGTCGTGTGCAAGGACGCGGCTCAGCAACGGAAGGCGATTGGAACTAAACGTCTGGGTGGAAAGGACATTCTTGTGTCTGATGCTGAAAGAAACACGGTCGAGGAGTTATCGTAGGTGTCCCTACGGCGACGTCTGTGGATGAAGTTAAGGAGAATTTGACTGGAGTTACGGTGGTGGACGCTAGGCGTTTGAAGGTGACCCGGTTTGGGGTAAGATGTGACAGCTTGTCGGTGATGGTTGCACTTGAAGGGAGGTGCCTGCCTAGTAAGGTGTTCATTGGGTACATGTGCTATAGCGTCAGGCCATATGTTCCGCCGCCCCTGCGTTGCTTTAAGTGCCAGCGCTTTGGGCATATTGCAGCGGTCTGTAGAGGGAAGCAAAGATGTGGTAAATGTGCAGGAGACCACGAGTATGGGAAGTGTGACGTGGGTGCAAAACTGAAGTGCTGTAACTGTGGGGAAGAACATAGCTCTGCCTTCGGGGGATGCAGGTTTAGCAAAAGAGCTGCTGAGGTGCAGAAAATAAAGGTCTCTCAAGGTATATCCTATGCAGATGCAGTCAAGAAAGTTTCAAGTAACGAGTTTAGAGGAAATACAGAGAGGGGAGCCAGCGCTGCTCCCAGCCAGGGCGAAATGAGAAAGGCCAGCGTGGCTCCCAAGAAGTGTGAAGGTTTCAAGAGTGGAGGTCCCAAGTGTGCAGGTTCCAGAATTAATGAGAATACCCTGGTTGTGGATAGAGAGGATTTTGTACTCTTTATGGTGGATGTTGTGAACTGTGCTGCTCAGACTCAAAGCGGAACTGAAAGGATCAGGATCATTGCTAAAGCTGCAGGGAGATTCCTTGGAACAAAGGAGCTTGATTGGGCAGATATAGAAAACAGGCTAAAGGCGCTAAATGGGGGTCGGAGTGATGGGGGTCTGCTTGTGGGGAGTCAGAGTGATCAGAGTGACGAGATGGGGGTGGGGGTGGTCTCCTGTCCTCGCCCAGTCTCGTAGACGCACGGCTACCAAGCATCGACATCAGTGGACGTATTAAAGCCTATAGAATGAAGCCTAAAGAATAAAGCTGTACGGTGGAAGCACCGAACGTCAAAGAAGGAGAGGAAGATGAAGAAGAGTCTCCCTGGAATAAAGCCGGTCGGTCTCTGAAACAACAACAACTATTCTAGTCACAAAGACATATCATGACCTCATGGGCTTTGTAACACCAAAGCAATGGAAGGAGTACTTTTACGGACTACGACAAAGTCTGAGGAATAAAGTCTGGCGGTAATGCAACACTTGGATGCCGACCGCCATAAAACAACAACAACAACAACAACAGTCTAAGGAATAATGTCTGGCGGTAATGCAACACTCGGATGCCAACCGCCATAAAACAACAACAACAACAACAACAACTGACTCGTCTGTTTGGTCACAGACACATGTGGGGGACTGATTATAAAGACGCACATGTGTTCTCTTTGCTATAAGGATGAAAGATATGATAACAAGCGTGATAAAAAATATTCGACACGGTAGTTTAGGGAAGTCCGGTCGGTGAGTCGGCAAAATAATTGAAAAATAAAAGAATTCAACGTTTTTTTCAACAAAATGCTGATAAATACCTTTTAGTCGGCTAGTTTCACACTGGGTCGGTCGGGTTACGGCAAACAGACATATTCTGTTCCATTTCCAGCTCAACGACTTCAATGTGTTTCAGTTTGTACGAGCTTCAGGTGGAGGAGGTTTCAGACGTCGACTGGATCGAGGTCGCCAAGACTGTGGGGTGAGGCGTGTGTTTCAGGCGTGTGTGTTTCAGGCGTGTGACTCCCGTGTGTGTGTTTCAGGCGTGTGACTCCCGTGTGTGTGTTTCAGTCACGTGACTCCCGTGTGTGTGTTTCAGGCACGTGACTCCCGTGTGTGTGTTTCAGGCACGTGACTCCCGTGTGTGTGTTTCAGGCACGTGACTCCCGTGTGTGTGTTTCAGGCACGTGACTCCCGTGTGTGTGTTTCAGGCACGTGACTCCCGTGTGTGTGTTTCAGGCACGTGACTCCCGTGTGTGTGTGTTTCAGGCACGTTACTCCCGTGTGTGTGTTTCAGGCGCGTGACTCCCGTGTGTGTGTTTCAGGCACGTGACTCCCGTGTGTGTGTTTCAGGCACGCGACTCCCGTGTGTGTGTTTCAGGCACGTGACTCCCGTGTGTGTGTTTCAGGCGTGTGACTCCCGTGTGTGTGTTTCAGGCACGTGACTCCCGTGTGTGTTTCAGGCACGTGACTCCCGTGTGTGTGTTTCAGTCACATGACTCCCGTGTATGTGTTTCAGGCGTGTGACTCCCGTGTGTGTGTTTCAGGCACGTGACTCCCGTGTGTGTGTTTCAGGCGTGTGACTCCCGTGTGTGTGTTTCAGGCACGTTACTCCCGTGTGTGTGTTTCAGGCACGTGACTCCCGTGTGTGTGTTTCAGGCACGTTACTCCCGTGTGTGTGTTTCAGGCACGTGACTCCCGTGTGTGTGTTTCAGGCACGTGACTCCCGTGTGTGTGTTTCAGGCACGTGACTCCCATGTGTGTGTTTCAGGCACGTGACTCCCGTGTGTGTGTTTCAGGCGTGTGACTCCCGTGTGTGTGTTTCAGGCACGTGACTCCCGTGTGTGTGTTTCAGGCACGTGACTCCCGTGTATGTGTTTCAGGCACGTGACTCCCGTGTATGTGTTTCAGGCACGTGACTCCCGTGTGTGTGTTTCAGGCACGTGACTCCCGTGTGTGTGTTTCAGGCGTGTGACTCCCGTGTGTGTGTTTCAGGCGTGTGACTCCCGTGTGTGTGTTTCAGGCACGTGACTCCCGTGTGTGTGTTTCAGGCGTGTGACTCCCGTGTGTGTGTTTCAGGCACGTGACTCCCGTGTGTGTGTTTCAGGCACGTGACTCCCGTGTGTGTGTTTCAGGCACGTGACTCCCGTGTGTGTGTTTCAGTCACGTGACTCCCGTGTATGTGTTTCAGGCACGTGACTCCCGTGTGTGTGTTTCAGGCACGTGACTCCCATGTGTGTGTTTCAGGCACGTGACTCCCATGTGTGTGTTTCAGGCACGTGACTCCCGTGTGTGTGTTTCAGGCGTGTGACTCCCGTGTGTGTGTTTCAGTCACGTGACTCCCGTGTATGTGTTTCAGGCACGTGACTCCCATGTGTGTGTTTCAGGCACGTGACTCCCGTGTATGTGTTTCAGGCACGTGACTCCCGTGTGTGTGTTTCAGGCACGTGACTCCCGTGTGTGTGTTTCAGGCACGTGACTCCCATGTGTGTGTTTCAGGCACGTGACTCCCATGTGTGTGTTTCAGGCACGTGACTCCCATGTGTGTGTTTCAGGCACGTGACTCCCATGTGTGTGTTTCAGGCACGTGACTCCCATGTGTGTGTTTCAGGCACGTGACTCCCATGTGTGTTCAGAAGTTGTTCCATCGGCTGAAAGTTTCCAGGATTCCCAGTTGGACTCAGAGCTCGTTTGGAGGTATTTATGATGCTCTTTGTTTCCTGCTTCAGCGGTGACGCCTGAAGAGAAACAAATACACGAGTAAATGACTCTGGACTTCCCACTTGATAAAGATTTTGAAAATTTCCATGTCGCTGCTCATGTCGCTGCTCATGTCGCTGCTCATGTCGCTGCTCATGTCGCTGCTCATGTCGCTGCTCATGTCGCTGCTCATGTCGCTGCTCGTGCTCATGTCGCTGCTCATGTCGCTGCTCATGTCGCTGCTCATGTCGCTGCTCATGTCGCTGCTCATGTCGCTGCTCATGTCGTTGCTCATGTCGTTGCTCATGTCGCTGCTCGTGTCGCTGCTCGTGCTCATGTCGTTGCTCATGTCGCTGCTCGTGCTCATGTCGCTGCTCATGTCGCTGCTCGTGCTCATGTCGCTGCTCATGTCGCTGCTCGTGCTCATGTCGCTGCTCATGTCACTGCTCGTGCTCATGTCACTGCTCATGTCGTTGCTCATGTCGCTGCTCGTGCTCATGTCGCTGCTCGTGTCGCTGCTCGTGCTCATGTCGCTGCTCGTGCTCATGTCGCTGCTCGTGTCGCTGCTCGTGCTCATGTCGCTGCTCATGTCGCTGCTCGTGTCGCTGCTCGTGCTCATGTCGCTGCTCGTGCTCATGTCGCTGCTCGTGTCGCTGCTCATGTCGCTGCTCGTGTCGCTGCTCGTGCTCATGTCGCTGCTCATGTCGCTGCTCGTGTCGCTGCTCATGTCGCTGCTCATGTCGCTGCTCATGTCGCTGCTCATGTCGCTGCTCGTGCTCATGTCGCTGCTCATGTCGCTGCTCGTGCTCATGTCGCTGCTCGTGCTCATGTCGCTGCTCGTGCTCATGTCGCTGCTCATGTCGCTGCTCGTGCTCATGTCGCTGCTCATGTCACTGCTCGTGCTCATGTCGCTGCTCATGTCGCTGCTCATGTCACTGCTCGTGTCGCTGCTCATGTCGCTGCTCGTGCTCATGTCGCTGCTCATGTCGCTGCTCGTGTCTCTGCTCGTGTCGCTGCTCGTGTCACTGCTCGTGCTCGTGTCGCTGCTCATGTCGCTGCTCGTGTCGCTGCTCATGTCGCTGCTCATGTCGCTGCTCGTGCTCATGTCGCTGCTCATGTCGCTGCTCGTGCTCATGTCGCTGCTCGTGCTCATG
>NW_027316278.1:25000-105000 GCF_026437365.1 Eucyclogobius newberryi | reverse complement strand
CACAACCACACCCATAACCACACCCACACACCCATAACCACACCCACAAAACTCCAGGGACGTTAAACTACACAAAATTATTTTTGAGTTCAGAGGCAAACGATGATGTCGACTTTTTTAACCTGTTTCCATCCACCTCTTTGGCCCTGTGCTCAATGGTTGAACCCAAAAGGCATTGCTTATTAAAAGAGGATCTTACGTTCCACATGTGAGTGTGATGCATCATGGGAAAGCTTAGGCCTTCCAGTTTCTGCAGATGTGCACATGACAAACTGTCAGGGCTTCAGAACTTACACTACAGAAGCACAAACATGAACAAAACATCATTTTTTTAGTCTCGAGTGAATATTGTCCATTTGTAATGGTCCTGAAGACATACTTCATTGTGTGTTTATGCTGTTGTCATGACGACAACTGTGTACAGTTTCAGATCTCTGAAACAGCCATTTTGGTGCTTTGACCTTTTTGTATCAAAAAGTATATTCAACTGTGCCAAACTGTTAATTACAGTTTTAGCTCCTCTATGATCATAAAACATACATTTTGATGTTTTGTAGAACCACTAATACTATTATAACTGCTAAAAACAATGTATGTGAAAATGTGTAAATATGAGTTTACCATGAATTTCCCATATAGAGGTGAAAAAAAAGAAAAAAATATAATATTTTTATTTTATTTTTGTATTGGTATAATAATACATATATCTTAACAAAATGCGCGTCCAAAAGGCTAAAACTCAGAAAACGTGATGCGTAAAGTCTAGTCGCCTCCTTACGCAGAAGGATACAGAGGCTTCTGTGTGTGGGACCCCTAAGTCCCGCCCCCCATTCTAAAGCTATTCTTATTGGCTAGAATAATATGTCAATCAAAGTCCGCTAAGTCACTGCTAACGATAGCTATGTGGCTAAAAACAAGTTGGCTTCGCGCTTCGGAAGCGCCGCATTTTTTTCCTCCGGAGGCTGTAGAGGACAAACCCGTGGACAGTGGACGGTCTCATTCTGTAGGAAACAGTCTGAAGAAAAGATTGATGCCAAACACCATCTTATAAGTCAAACAGGTCATTTGTTATGGACGAGCCTTCATCCTGACCATCATCAGAGAAGAAAACTTTGTTTACTTGACAATATCTGGAAATGTGTAGACTTCAGTAAAAATGTGTATATTGTTGTTCGATGGTTCTTTACGGACAAACTGAGACAAGAATGTTCAGAGTTAAAGCTGTTTCGTCATAAACACAAACAGGACATGAATTTGTAAAAGTTGAGACTTTCTCACAAACTATTGGCAATTGCTTCTTGTGGCAAATTATTCAATGTAAATCAATGACATATTTGTTTTGTTGAGAAAATAATCTTTAAATGATGTAAAACTTATGGTATTGACCATGGAAATAAACGTGATGATGCAAGAGAATATTTGAGATATGGAAAATGCGCCGGCCTCAGGAGGATGGAACAGGTTAAAGACATTTCAACCAAATTAAAAGGTGTAAATCTGTTTTTATGAGTGAAGTAAATAGTTTAATCCTGTGACTGTTATAAAAGGTTCATATGTTTGAGTCGGTTTAATCCAGACAAACAAAACTCAAGGTTTAGTTGATTCATCGTTGCAGCTTCAGTTGGAGCTGTTCAGAGTTCAGGAGGGTCACGTGGGCGGGGCTACATGCGGCAGGTGTCATGTAGGCGGGGCTACATGCGGCAGGTGTCATGTAGGCGGGGCTGCATGCGGCAGGTGTCATGTAGGCGGGGCTATATGCGGCAGGTGTCATGTGGGCGGGGCTACATGCGGCAGGTGTCATGTGGGCGGGGCTACATGCGGCAGGTGTCATGTGGGCGGGGCTACATGCGGCAGGTGTCATGGAAGGCCTCGAGCGTCCTGAAGTCTCTCCAGGTCGGTGGAAGTCCATCCTGAAGGAAACGACCGCAGCGTTGACACGGCGACTGGAACAGCTTAATGTAACTGCGCAACCAGGTCTGAAACCAGAGGACAAGTGGGTCTAAACCGGGTCTAAACCGGGTCTAAACCGGGTCTAAACCAAGTCTAAACCAAGTCTAAATCGGGTCTAAACCGGGTCTAAACCAGGTCTAAACCAGGTCTAAACCAGGTCTAAACCGGGTCTAAATCAGGTCTAAATCAGGTCTAAACCAGGTCTAAACCGGGTCTAAATCAGGACTAAACCAGGTCTAAACCAGGTCTAAACCGGGTCTAAATCAGGTCTAAACCAGGTCTAAACCGGGTCTAAATCAGGACGCACCATAAAGGATCGGACCACGACGTCGGGCATCTGAGGCAGCTGATAGTGAAGCAGAGCTGTGGTCGCGTGGTCTGTCACCTGTCAATCACACACAGAGCCAATCAGAGGAGGGAGGTGGGGCTAATCAGAGAGTAGCCAATCAAAGAAAGCGTGTGTTTTTACCTTCTGGAAAACCTGGTACTGAGACTTTGTCCAAAGGTCCAACTGAGACACAAGGTTTATAAAGATGAGACACACAGACACAGGAGACAGACAGACAGAGAGACAGAGACAGACCTTTCCGTCTGGGCTGTAGTGGTTCTCGTTGAAGCCTCTGACGATGGTTCTGTCGATGAAAAGTGAACGCATCACGACAACGGCCTTCAGCACCTTCCCCAGACTCACCTGAGACACACAAACACACACCTGAGACACACAAACACACACCTGAGACACACACACCTGAGACACACAAACACACACCTGAGACACACACACCTGAGACACACACACCTGAGACACACACACACACACACACACACCTGAGAGACACACACACACACCTGAGACACACACACACACCTGAGACACACAAACACACACCTGAGACACACACACACACCTGAGACAAACACACACACACACCTGAGACACACAAATACACACCTGAGACACACAAACACACCTGAGACACCCGAGACACACAAACACACACCTGAAACACCTGAGACACACAAACACACACCTGAGACACACAAACACACACCTGAGACACACACACACACACACACCTGAAACACCTGAGACACACACACACACAACTGAGACACACAAACACACACCTGAGACACACAAACACACGTGTGAGACACACAAACACACACACACACCAGTAGAACTGCAGACGTGCCGTTGGGCCGGAACAGTTCGATGGACAAGTCCGGGAACATTCGCCCGATTCTGGAGATCACATCGTCCACATATCTGAAAGAACCAGAGGTAGACTTAGACCCGGATTAGACCCGGTTTAGACCCGGATTAGACCCGGTTTAGACCCGGATTAGACCCGGTTTAGACCCGGATTAGACCCGGTACTCACTGTGGGGGCAGGACTAGTGTAGAGGGTTGAACTTTGGGCCGCCGCTTGGCTGATGCTCCCATCTGATTGGCCGAGCGTTTGAGTGACTGTTGGTTCAACAAACTGGAGGCCAAACCTGCGTGAAACTGGAGCTGAGAGAGAGGAAGACTGGTTTAGTCCTGGTCTTGTCCTGGTCTTGTCCTGGTCTTGTCCTGGTCTTGTCCTGGTCTTGTCCTGGTCTTGTCCTGGTCTTGTCCTGGTCTTGTCCTGGTCTTGTCCTGGTCTAGTCCCGGTCTAGTCCCGGTCTAGTCCCGGTCTAGTCCTGGTTTAGTTTAGTCCTGGTTTAGTCCTGCTTTAGTACCTTGTTAGACCACTTGTAGGCCTGCTTTAGTACCTTGTTAGACCTCTTGTAGGCCTGCTTTAGTACCTTGTTAGACCTCTTGTAGGCCTGCTTTAGTACCTTGTTAGACCTCTTGTAGGCCTGCTTTAGTACCTTGTTAGACCACTTGTAGGCCTGCTTTAGTACCTTGTTAGACCTCTTGTAGGCCTGCTTTAGTACCTTGTTAGACCACTTGTAGGCCTGCTTTAGTACCTTGTTAGACCACTTGTAGGCCTGCTTTAGTACCTTGTTAGACCTCTTGTAGGCCTGCTTTAGTACCTTGTTAGACCACTTGTAGGCCTGCTTTAGTACCTTGTTAGACCACTTGTAGGCCTGCTTTAGTACCTTGTTAGACCACTTGTAGGCCTGCTTTAGTACCTTGTTAGACCACTTGTAGGCCTGCTTTAGTACCTTGTTAGACCTCTTGTAGGCCTGCTTTAGTACCTTGTTAGACCACTTGTAGGCCTGCAGGAGCTGGGAGTACAAAGGAGTCTTGTCTTGGACCGGATCCAGACTCAAAAGGCCGCTGTTGTGGAGAGGGTGGGACTCTGAGGGCCGACCGACCAATCCGCTGAGACGCTCCAGTTCACTGACCAATCACAGGAGACAGAGAGGAGCCAATCAGAACACAGGCCTTCAGAGGAGTCTGACTAAGGACGTGAAGATGATCCAGTTCAGCAACCTCCTGTTCCTGAACCTCCTGTTCCTGAACCTCCT
The DNA here is from genome assembly GCF_026437365.1 of Eucyclogobius newberryi. NCBI lineage: Eukaryota > Metazoa > Chordata > Actinopteri > Gobiiformes > Gobiidae > Eucyclogobius > Eucyclogobius newberryi. The sequence continues at coordinate 100,590 of NW_027316278.1, read as the reverse complement.
GTTCCTGAACCTCCTTCTCCTGAACCTCCTTCTCCTGAACCTCCTGCAGATGCTCCTGAACCTCCTGCTCCTGAACCTCCTGCTCCTGAACCTCCTGCTCCTGAACCTCCTGCTCCTGAACCTCCTTCTCCTGAACCTCCTGCTCCTGCACCTCCTGCTCCTGAACCTCCTGCTCCTGAACCTCCTGCTCCTGAACCTCCTGCTCCTGAACCTCCTTCTCCTGAACCTCCTGCTCCTGCACCTCCTGCTCCTGCACCTCCTGCTCCTGCACCTCCTGCTCCTGCACCTCCTGCTCCTGAACCTCCTGCTCCTGAACCTCATGCTCCTGAACCTCATGCTCCTGAACCTCCTGCTCCTGAACCTCCTGCTCCTGAACCTCCTGCTCCTGAACCTCCTGCAGATGCTCCTGAACCTCCTGCTCCTGCAGACGCTCTTGAACCTCCTGCTCCTGAACCTCCTGAACCTCTTGCAGACGCTCTTAAACCTCCTGCTCCTGAACCTCCTGCTCCTGAACCTCCTGCTCCTGAACCTCTTGCAGACGCTCTTAAACCTCCTGCTCCTGAACCTCCTGCAGACGCTCTCGAACCTCCTGCTCCTGAACCTCCTGCAGATGCTCCTGAACCTCCTTCTCCTGAACCTCCTGCTCCTGCAGATGCTCCTGAACCTCCTGCTCCTGAACCTCCTGTTCCTGAACCTCCTTCTCCTGAACCTCCTGCTCCTGAACCTCCTGCAGATGCTCCTGAACCTCATGCTCCTGCAGATGCTCCTGAACCTCATGCTCCTGAACCTCCTTCTCCTGAACCTCCTGGACCTCCTGCTCCTGAACCTCATGCTCCTGCAGATGCTCCTGAACCTCCTGCAGATGCTCCTGAACCTCCTGCTCCTGAACCTCCTGCTCCTGAACCTCCTGCAGATGCTCCTGAACCTCCTGCAGATGCTCCTGAACCTCCTGCTCCTGCAGATGCTCCTGAACCTCATGCTCCTGAACCTCATGCTCCTGCAGATGCTCCTGAACCTCCTTCTCCTGAACCTCCTGGACCTCCTTCTCCTGGACCTCCTGAACCTCTTGCAGACGCTCTTAAACCTCCTGCTCCTGAACCTCCTGCAGACGCTCTCGAACCTCATGCTCCTGAACCTCCTGCAGATGCTCCTGAACCTCCTTCTCCTGAACCTCCTGCTCCTGCAGATGCTCCTGAACCTCCTGCTCCTGAACCTCCTGTTCCTGAACCTCCTTCTCCTGAACCTCCTGCAGATGCTCCTGAACCTCCTGCTCCTGCAGATGCTCCTGAACCTCATGCTCCTGCAGATGCTCCTGAACCTCCTGCTCCTGAACCTCCTTCTCCTGAACCTCCTGGTCCTGAACCTCCTGCTCCTGAACCTCCTGCTCCTGAACCTCCTGCTCCTGAACCTCCTGCTCCTGAACCTCCTGCTCCTGAACCTCCTGCAGATGCTCCTGAACCTCCTGCTCCTGCAGATGCTCCTGAACCTCATGCTCCTGAACCTCATGCTCCTGCAGATGCTCCTGAACCTCCTTCTCCTGAACCTCCTGGACCTCCTTCTCCTGGACCTCCTGAACCTCTTGCAGACGCTCTTGAACCTCCTGCTCCTGAACCTCCTGCTCCTGAACCTCCTGCTCCTGAACCTCTTGCAGACGCTCTTAAACCTCCTGCTCCTGAACCTCCTGCAGACGCTCTCGAACCTCCTGCTCCTGAACCTCCTGCAGATGCTCCTGAACCTCCTTCTCCTGAACCTCCTGCTCCTGCAGATGCTCCTGAACCTCCTGCTCCTGAACCTCCTGTTCCTGAACCTCCTTCTCCTGAACCTCCTGCTCCTGAACCTCCTGCAGATGCTCCTGAACCTCATGCTCCTGCAGATGCTCCTGAACCTCATGCTCCTGAACCTCCTTCTCCTGAACCTCCTGGACCTCCTGCTCCTGAACCTCCTGCTCCTGAACCTCATGCTCCTGAACCTCATGCTCCTGAACCTCCTGCTCCTGCTGATGCTCCTGAACCTCCTGCAGATGCTCCTGAACCTCCTGCTCCTGAACCTCCTGCTCCTGAACCTCCTGCTCCTGAACCTCCTGCAGATGCTCCTGAACCTCCTGCTCCTGCAGATGCTCCTGAACCTCATGCTCCTGCAGATGCTCCTGAACCTCCTTCTCCTGAACCTCCTGGACCTCCTTCTCCTGGACCTCCTGAACCTCTTGCAGACGCTCTTAAACCTCCTGCTCCTGAACCTCCTGCAGACGCTCTCGAACCTCCTGCTCCTGAACCTCCTGCAGATGCTCCTGAACCTCCTTCTCCTGAACCTCCTGCTCCTGCAGATGCTCCTGAACCTCCTGCTCCTGAACCTCCTGTTCCTGAACCTCCTTCTCCTGAACCTCCTGCAGATGCTCCTGAACCTCCTGCTCCTGCAGATGCTCCTGAACCTCATGCTCCTGCAGATGCTCCTGAACCTCCTGCTCCTGAACCTCCTTCTCCTGAACCTCCTGGACCTCCTGCTCCTGAACCTCATGCTCCTGAACCTCCTGCTCCTGAACCTCCTGCTCCTGAACCTCCTGCTCCTGAACCTCATGCTCCTGAACCTCATGCTCCTGAACCTCATGCTCCTGCAGATGCTCCTGAACCTCCTGCTCCTGAACCTCCTGCTCCTGAACCTCCTGCTCCTGAACCTCCTGCAGATGCTCCTGAACCTCCTGCTCCTGCAGATGCTCCTGAACCTCATGCTCCTGAACCTCATGCTCCTGCAGATGCTCCTGAACCTCCTTCTCCTGAACCTCCTGGACCTCCTTCTCCTGGACCTCCTGAACCTCTTGCAGACGCTCTTGAACCTCCTGCTCCTGAACCTTCTGAACCTCTTGCAGACGCTCTTAAACCTCCTGCTCCTGAACCTCCTGCTCCTGAACCTCCTGCTCCTGAACCTCCTTCTCCTGAACCTCCTGGACCTCCTGCTCCTGAACCTCCTGCTCCTGAACCTCCTGCTCCTGAACCTCCTGCTCCTGAACCTCCTGCTCCTGAACCTCATGCTCCTGAACCTCATGCTCCTGCAGATGCTCCTGAACCTCCTGCTCGTGAACCTCCTGCTCCTGAATCTCCTGCTCCTGAACCTCCTGCAGATGCTCCTGAACCTCCTGCTCCTGAACCTCCTGCTCCTGAACCTCCTGCTCCTGAACCTCCTGCTCCTGAACCTCCTGCTCCTGAACCTCCTGCTCCTGAACCTCCTGCAGATGCTCCTGAACCTCCTGCTCCTGCAGATGCTCCTGAACCTCCTGCTCTTGAACCTCCTGCTCCTGAATCTCCTGCTCCTGAACCTCCTGCAGATGCTCCTGAACCTCCTGCTCATGCTCCTGAACCTCCTGCTCCTGAACCTCCTGCTCCTGAACCTCCTGCACAAAGGGCTTCTCTGTGTGTTGTGAGTGTGGGGTCAGGGGTCAGGGGTCAGGGTGGTGCTCACTTCAGGTCCCGGTTCACCGCCTGCAGATGCTCCTGAACCTCATGCTCCTGCAGATGCTCCTGAACCTCCTGCTCCTGAACCTCCTTCTCCTGAACCTCCTGCTCCTGAACCTCCTGCTCCTGAACCTCCTGCTCCTGAACCTCCTGCTCCTGAACCTCATGCTCCTGAACCTCATGCTCCTGAACCTCCTGCTCCTGCAGATGCTCCTGAACCTCCTGCTCCTGAACCTCCTGCTCCTGAACCTCCTGCAGATGCTCCTGAACCTCCTGCTCCTGCAGATGCTCCTGAACCTCATGCTCCTGAACCTCATGCTCCTGCAGATGCTCCTGAACCTCCTTCTCCTGAACCTCCTGGACCTCCTTCTCCTGGACCTCCTGAACCTCTTGCAGACGCTCTTGAACCTCCTGCTCCTGAACCTCCTGAACCTCTTGCAGACGCTCTTAAACCTCCTGCTCCTGAACCTCCTGCTCCTGAACCTCCTGCTCCTGAACCTCCTTCTCCTGAACCTCCTGGACCTCCTGCTCCTGAACCTCCTGCTCCTGAACCTCCTGCTCCTGAACCTCCTGCTCCTGAACCTCATGCTCCTGAACCTCATGCTCCTGCAGATGCTCCTGAACCTCCTGCTCTTGAACCTCCTGCTCCTGAATCTCCTGCTCCTGAACCTCCTGCAGATGCTCCTGAACCTCCTGCTCCTGAACCTCATGCTCCTGAACCTCATGCTCCTGAACCTCCTGCTCCTGAACCTCCTGCTCCTGAACCTCCTGCAGATGCTCCTGAACCTCCTGCTCCTGCAGATGCTCCTGAACCTCCTGCTCTTGAACCTCCTGCTCCTGAATCTCCTGCTCCTGAACCTCCTGCAGATGCTCCTGAACCTCCTGCTCATGCTCCTGAACCTCCTGCTCCTGAACCTCCTGCTCCTGAACCTCCTGCACAAAGGGCTTCTCTGTGTGTTGTGAGTGTGGGGTCAGGGGTCAGGGGTCAGGGGTCAGGGTGGTGCTCACTTCAGGTCCCGGTTCACCGCCTGCAGATGCTCCTGAAACTCCTGCACAAACTGCTTCTCGCGCGTCTCGATCGAGTCCCGGTGCTTGAGTCCGTCCCGCAGACTCTCGAACACGCGCGTCACGCTGGAGCGGAGCGCGTGCACGCCGCTGATCGCGTGATTAAACGCGTCCAGATTCACGCCGACGTTCACCACGTCCGCCATCTTCTTCTGTTTAGCTTCTTTATCAGCGCGGCGGAAGTGACGTCTTCTTCCTGGCGGAAGTGACTTCTTCTTCTAATATGTGGCGGGTGTGTGGCACGTGACTGCCGCGCAGCGCCGAGGAGGAGGAGGAGGAGGAGGAGGAGGAGGAGGAGGAGGCGGAGGAGGAGGAGGAGGAGGAAGAGGAAGAGGAAGAGGAAGAGGAAGAAGAACTCATCATGTGGGCTTTGAACTCCTGCGCTTCTGAAGAATAAAGTCTAGAGAATAAAGTCTAAGATGTACAACTACCATAGGCAGAAATCACGGGGAGTCCGGACCCCCCTTGCTGACTGGTGTCCCCCCACAGTGCCCCCCCTTCCCTCCCATAACTTGTATTAGTTTTTAACTGATAACACTTCTATCCATCAGAATGTATGATTACTATTCACACACTCTTATTAAACAAGTCTGAAAGTAAAACCAAACCACACCTTCAGTTGTGACACATTGGTTTAGTTCTTTGGATGGTGACGTCATGATGATGTCAAATACTGACTTAATCATGTGCAATACTGTTACCAAAAGTTTTGAGTCGGGATGTTGGTGCAGTCAGGGTGAGAGAGGAGGAGGAGCGGAGGGCTCGGGAGGGGCGGTGGGGGATGAGGAGGTCAGACAGGTAGGGGGGGGCAAGGTGGTGAAGAGCTTTGAAGTTGTAATGGCAGAAAATGGGTCATGTCATGTCATTCTAATGTTGTTTTAGGCCATGACATGTCACGGAATTAATATCTTTGTTGTTCTCCTGTGCAGATGGGATAAGAATATGAGGTCCTGATTATACTGAATATCTACTGTCCGGCGCCTCTTAATCATCAATTAATGCGTCAGGACCGGATTCAGTGTGGAAATGGTCTTAGATTAAACCTCTGAAGAGATGGAACCGTCACAGACGTGATAGTCTGGTCTATCTCTTTTTGAGCTGATTTGGGTTGTGATTATGTTATGTTTGTTACCACCTATAAAAGGTGTACTTTGTAACTTGTAAAGTGAGGTAGGGACAGAACGAACTTGTCTTAGGGAGAGTGAGGGTGTTTATCCACTGTGCACGTGAATAAACTTCCACCTTTTGAGAGAGACCGAGAGACTCTGTTTCTGCTTCAAGTTATTGCCTGGTTACTCTTTACTTGATCATTGTTTACAGGAAACTGCCGTAACAATTTGGCGTCTTACGAACGACGGATCCTTCGGCGGTGGTCCATCTTTTCGGGGTTCGTGTGAAGCAGGGCTGGCCACCTGGAACACCACATTCCAGCCTCCACTCTCCACGGTTTGAGACGGGAGGCCTGCGTCACCGGCCCGGAGGAGGGGAGCGCCGACGTTCGGATTCGAAAACAACCACCGCGGTGAGTCTTTTTTTGTCTCTCTCAACTAGGTCGAATCATAGGGTATTAATCTGTTTTTGTAATTTTTTTTTGTACTTTGTTTTACTCTCGGATCTGTTTTGAATATTTCTTGTGATATTTTGCTAAAGTTACATTTACTGGTGTCTGTAGGAGGACATTGTTTGTTTTTATAACACACTCGAGATAACCATAATCAGTCGGCAGAAGGCCACTGCAGAGAAGAGCCCACTTATTTCACTAGCTAAAGCAATTTAAAAATTGTCTTGTAGTCTAGTTTTGCCTGGGGTAAAAATAGTCTTAGCGAGTGGTGGACCCTAGACTAAAGAAGAGTGGAAGGTACGATTTAGCATAACACAGACGTGTGATTTTGACTTAACGTACGGTTACAAAATGGGAAAAAATCAATCGAAGTGTGTAAAAATTCCTGAGACACCAGTAATGTTGATAATGTCAAACAAGTATGGGGCGGAGTGTTTAGAATGCCTGCCGATCTGGACTGAAAAATATGGGTTCCCAGTGGGAGGGTCTTTAAGCATGAGTCAAATTGCAAAACTTAAAACAAACTTAGAGGAAGCACAAGAGAAGCTGTTAAAATCTAAAAAAGTATCAAGTGAGTCGGTTAAGTGGGTGCGGAAACACGAGAAGTGGGTAAAAGTGTGGGAGACGGAAGCTGAGTCACGTGAGCGAAAGAGACTATGTAAACAATTGACTGTGAAGGTTGAATGTGAGGAAGAAGGAGAGAGTCGAAAACCGCCGCAATATTCACATACTGCTGCCAACCCTTATCGCACAGCAGACACCAGCACACACACGGCTGGTGCGCGCCCACGCACACACGCACTCACACTCACACCGCCACAAAAGGGAGAACGGATCACTTCGTCTATGCCTTCTCTTTATCCAGATTTGACCGGTCTTTCTGCGGCGCTGCTCGACACCGACCTGGACGCCTACCCCAGCGGTCGACCCCACCCAAACCCACCACCAGAACTCGAGGAGGACGGAGCCACAGGGGGCATCGAGCCAACCAAATCACGCACCGACCCCCCACGTACCCAGACCACAACATTTTCTCCCCACTATGCAGCCTGGACCTTACTATGCTAACGGACAACTGCCCATGGCCAATCATGGACTCAGATCACAACAAGCTCTGCCCACTCAATCATGTTTAGCTCTTCCAGCTCCTGGACATTATGGGGGGTCGGATTGACTGGCGGGGGCGGAAGGGGGCAGGTCCGAGCACGCAGCAGAGACGACTGGCTCAATGACACACGCACCGGAACAACACCCACAACAACGCCTGCAAGAGGGTAACATGCACCTGGCACAACTCACACACGCAATCACCTATCTTGAGGCATGTGCAGTGGTACCGGAGGGTACCTATTCTAAAATTAGTCAAGCGAAAGCTAAATTTCCAGAGTACCAATTGAACGTTAACGGGGAAAAAATTGATTTTTTGGTGGATTCAGGGGCTACAAATTCAGTGATTAAATGTTCTGCACTAACGAAAAAACCTCGGCTGGGGGGGTCGTTACACATTTTCATTATCAGCTTCTGGTGAGACAACGAAGGAGCATTTCACATCTCCTTTAACATGTTTTGATGTCGGTGGTCACTCGTTCAAACATTCATTTCTCTATTCCCCTTTGTGTCCAGTGAACTTGATAGGACGGGATCTGATGTGTCGATTAGGAATTTGCCTTATCTCCACATCAGACGGCCTGCAGGTCACAAATAACAGAGAATTGGTACATGGTTTAAATTTTCTGGCAGAGCGTACAGAGGCTCCTGAATATGACTATTTTTGGAAATTGTCCCCAAATTCCTCAATTAAGTTAATTTCATTAGCCTATGAGAAAGTGACACACAATGAGAATGTTGACTTCAAGGATGTGAGAGAATTGCAGTGCTCGTTTTGTTTGCCCACAGATGCAACAGAAATAGAATATGATTTTGATGCTTGTTGGAATGAATGCTGTGAGGACTTTTTAAAGACGGAACATTTATTCTGGGGTTTGAGACTTTTCTGTTGTCTCCGTGTCACTCCCCGATTCACTTAAAAACGTTAGCCTGTCAAACTCAAATCTGTACGTAGCATTATCAAAACCAAAGAATGCTAATTGGGGGGAGGTACATGATTTTGTCCATCAATGTTTTATAGCGGAGGACTGGGATAGTGTTCCAAACTCTAATGTGACATTTTCACGGTCTTCGGGCGCATGGCGGGTGTGTTTACAGTCGCCTCTGCATTCCTTTCGCTGTGTTTCCACTGATAAGAGATACGCTGCTCCGGGAGCGGATTGTTTTTTATCTCAGGCTGGGGCAGAGGCGATACCGGAACTAAGAGAGGTGGGGGTTGACCTGTGGGCTAAGAGTCCAACCGATGTCGGCCTGATTCGAGGTTGTCAGCCCGTGGTGATCACCCCGAAATCTGACGCTCGCTCCTGTAGACCACAATATCCTCTGCGCCCAGAGGCGGTTGAAGGTATTACTCCGGTGTTTGAAGCCCTGAGGGAGGCGGGAGTAATAGTTCCTTGTAAATCGGGGGGGGTACGGAGCCCCATATTTCCGGTTAAAAAACAAAGCGAACCTGGGGTACCAGAGAAATGGAGGTTTACAAACGATTTGAAAGCAGTGAACGAAGCTGTTCAACCTGTCGTTGCTGTGGTGCCAAACCCATACACTATCTTATCTCAGATTTCTCCAGAGGCAAAATATTTCAGAGTTGTGGATCTAGCTAATGCTTTTTTTCTCTGTCCCCGTTCACCAGGATTCGCAGTTTTGGTTTGCTTTCGAGTTTCAGAATCGACTCTGGACTCTGACACGGCTGTGTCAGGGGTTCGTGCATTCTCCAACATGGTACAATGCAGCGCTGCGAGATTCATTGGCTCCCTTGCGACTGGCACCAGGTAGCTGCCTGCTACAATATGTGGATGACATATTGTTGTGCTCGCAAACCGAGGACCAATGTAAACAAGATACGGTGACCTTACTCAAACATTTGCATGCAGAAGGCCACAAGGCCAGTATCTCAAAATTGCAATATGTTAAAGAGGAAGTAATATTTCTGGGTCATGTGATATCTAAAAATGGCAAAAGCATTACGACGAAGCGCGTCTCAGCCATTCAGAATATTCCGAAACCAATAACTAAGAAACAATTGATGTCATTTCTAGGAATGTGTTCATATTGTCGACAGTTCATTCCAAATTATTCTGTAATGGAGTCTCCTTTAGGTGCACTAATCCATGGAAAAGGCCTTAGAACTAATGACAAACTGACATGGACAGAGGAAGCAGACAAAGCTTTCTGTGAGTTGAAAATGGCTTTACAGAAGCCTCCAACTCTGGGGTTACCTGACCCAACAAGACCTTTCACACAGACTGTTGACGAACGCAACGGCTGCATGACTTCTGTCCTCTTACAGGCGCACGGGGGCTCCCTGCGACCTGTGGCTTTTTTCTCTGCTAAGCTGGACCCCGTTGCAGCCGGCATGCCACGATGTCTACACGCGGTGGCGGCTGCTGAAAAAGCAGTCTTGGCCTCGCGTGATCTGGTGGGCTATGCTGAGCTAACACTGCTTGTGCCACATGCTGTCTCTCTGATCCTGCTGGAACAGAAAACTTCGCATCTTTCTGCTTCCCGATGGCTCAGGTACAACACAGTTTTGCTTGAATTACCTAACGTCACAGTAAAACGATGCACACAGCTTAACCCTGCCACCCTCTTGCCCACCCCTGAAGAGGGCGAAGCTCACTGTTGCATTTCTACAATCGAACAGGTGTGCACCCCGAGACCGGATCTGAAAGAGGAGCCACTTGTTAACTCTGACTTGGTTTTTTATGTAGATGGATCAGCAATCTCGAGACACCAACACGGGACAGAACCGTGTTGGCTTTGCAGTATGCTCTGAGTGGGATGTGGCGGCCTCAGGCCCACTGCCCTCTCATTTCTCTGCACAGACTGCAGAATTGGTGGCTCTGACAGTCGCATGCACATTGGCGAAGGGTCAGTCCGTCACAATTTTCACAGACTCTCGCTATGCGTTTGGTGTATGCCACGACTGGGCGGGGTTGTGGCGACACAGGAACTTTTTGAAATCGGATGGTAAGCCTATTCTGAACTGCACGCAAGTTGGGGAACTCCTGACGGCGTCTTGCTCCCATCTGATATTGCTATATGCAAATGTCAAGCTCATACTAACAGAACTGACCCAATTTCACAGGAAAACAGCAGAGCGGACAAGGCAGCCAAGGCCGCATCTTATCTCTGCAGACAAGAGCAAAATGAATGTTTTGTGTCTAATAACACTTCTCTTCCAGAGTCATTATCAGCCATGCAGAAATTATCACGTCAGAGGAAATCTCTGTGTGGAAGAAGGCGGGGGCTGAGAAGTCTGATGGCATTTGGGTTGGGCCTAACAAAAAAACCTGTTTACCTAAACATTTTTTTCAGGCAGATGGCGCTGATCTCACATGGACGGGACCATGCGTCAAAAGGGGGGATGGTGACGGCTGTGGGACAGAATTGGTTCACGAAAGGTTTTACCTTTTATGCCCAAAAATTTTGTCAATCTTGTGCTATCTGTTTAAACAATAATCCAGGTAGAGCAAGACAAATTCCACAGGCGGCACACCCACCGCCAGAAAGACCTTTTGGGCATATGCAAATGGATTTCATTGAGCTTAATCCATCAGAAGGCAAGAAATTCTGTTTAGTGTTTGTTGACATCTGGTCACGTTATGTCGAGGCGTTTCCTTGTAAACATGCCTCCAGCAATGCAGTGGTTAAAGCTCTGATTACAGAGATTGTGCCACGCTGGGGCGTTCCTGAAAAAATTTCAAGTGACAATGGCAGCCACTTTGTTGCAAAAGTGATAGAGGAGGTGGGTCAATTTCTGGGCATCGATCTCCGAAAACATACTTCTTATCACCCAGAATCTTGTGGTCTCGCCGAGAGATGTAACGGGACACTCAAAACAAAACTGACCAAAATATGTGAGCAAACTGGACTCTCCTGGGTTAAGGCACTGCCACTGGCGTTGATGTACATGAGAATGCGGGTACAGGCAAGATGTAACATGAGTCCATTTGAAATCCTGTTTGCTCGCCCACCTAACATAGGCCTCGACCCACCTCCGCCACGAGATCTGCCCGATTCCTCCCTGTGCGACGACTCAATGCTAGCTTACTGTAAATAATTGGATGACCTGTTGTTCTCAATTTCTGCACAGGTGAAAGCCGCTCTCCCAAAGGCAGCAGAAGCTGTCCTCCACAACTTCAAACCAGGTGACTGGATCTTGATCCGAGAGCCGAGGAGGAAAAGGTGGTGTTCCAAAAGGTGGATTGGCCCGGTCCAGGTCCTCCTCATCACTCACACCGCAGTGAAAGTCGCAGAACGGGGCACCTGGGTTCACGCTTCTCACTGCCGAGCCATCTTCAGCACACCTGCGGAGTTCAACGACAACGCGGGTGTCGGTCCACTCGTGGGTCGGACACAAGGGGCAACCACTGAGGACGTCGTGGGACCTTTTTGCAACGATCTCAAGTTCGAGAAAGTCGGGGTCCGAGCAGGTCGTAAACCTCGAAAGGCACCAGAGCCCACTGATCGAGTGCTCCGAGCACGGGGCACGTTGCCAAAACCCGGCGCGGTTTAAAGCTCCACGTTCTTCTGCATTGTCTGGTAATATCTACACAAATACTGTCTTCATCGTCTTCATGATTCCTGAGGCTCACCCGGCTCCTCCTGGGGGGGGGAGTCCCCCGGAGCGTCAGAGCTCTAAATGGTATCCGACCGACAGAAAGGTCGAGCTCAACATCAGGTTGCTGAACTATAGAATAATGATTTATGCACTGGGTCTGTCAATAGTTCTGGCGTTGGGAATAATATGGTTTATCACTCTGCCTAGCTGGATGTGGCCCCACAGAGAAAACAGAGTAGACCGTAACACTCGTACACTGCACTATGACGACACATCCAAGATCGAGTCTCTCACAGACACTTATAACCATTCCACCGTCTATACACTAAACTATTGGTATCGATATGCTAAATATGTAGCCGACAGTCACAAGCGGAGAGATTGTTATGTATGTACACACATGCCCATGGCAACCAACTCTCCACACGTGCTCCCTCTCCCTGTGCCTAATTTATCCAACATGTTACCTGGCACTCTAATTTCTAGAGATAATGTTAAACTTCTGAGTAGGATAGTTTGGTCTGCGTGGAGAGCGGTGATTCCTCTTCTCCCACGCAAGATTAAGTTCCGACCTCAGATTCACATCAGACCTCCTAAAAATGTAAAACTAGGGCCGCTTTTTGGACCAGTCCACATTCGACCTGGCTCTAAATTTACATGCTTTGCACAGACTATTGCATCCACCTTATCTATCGGTCCAGGATCTGAACTTAAACCACTCCATGTAGGGCAAATCCCTGATTTATATTGTTCCACAGTGTATGTCCCGTGCACTTATCTGGTGAACAACACCCACTTGAGCACCCACCTGAATAATTCTCAGGCGGGCCCCAAAACCACATGTGCACCTTACTACACTGTTCCGGACATTTTAGGGACCGTTCCAAAAGAGGGGTACATGTTTCTTTGTGGTTATTACATGTATGAATGTCTTCCGGCGGGATGGGTTGGCCGATGCGCAGCTGTGATTCCTTCAGATCATTCATACATAATATCCAGGACACCACATCACACACCCAGGACACAAAGGGATCTGGCATCTCATGACGCTGTTTGGTGGTCTGACGTGCCAGATGACCATAAAATTTGGACTACGGGGGAAAAGGTCCTATTTGCATTGTTCCCAAGTGTGGGAGTGGGTAAATTGATGTTGCGTATGGAGACTCTTAGCTATAGATTTAATGCTTTTATAAACACAACATTAGCTACTTTCGAGGCAGAGAGAGGAGATGCATGCACTTCGCGCAGTAGCACTTCAAAATCGTATTGTGCTGGATCAGATAACAGCCTCCAGTGGGGGGTGTGCACTTTACTAAAAGGGAGCTGCTGTACCTACATTCCTGCTAATGATGAGGATGGGGGTGCGATCCAACAGGGACTCGCAAATTTGACCAAACTCCCTAATCTCATGGAATCTGAAACTGTCACTGCCACTCACCCTTTTTCTGTGTTAGGATGGGCTCTTACTTCCTGGCGTGACGTGCTCATAAATTTTGGCATTATTGTAGGGGTAATCTTGATTCTGTTTTCTTGTGTTCTCCCATGTTTGTTCAAAGCGATTGGTAAAATGGTTTCTGCTCAATATGTGTCTGTTCAGGTTCCAGGGCCAGATAGAGACGCGTCTAAGCAAGACACAGGCTACATTAGTGATTCAGATGATGATTCAATCATCAAGGGAATGAGACCTTAAGCCAGTAACGGTATAAACAAGAGCGGAGGCAAATAAAACTTTAAGTTTTATTAATTTCTTTTAAACTGTTTTTAAAATCACTGATTCAAAGGGAAATTGTAATGACTTAAATTAAGACAAGAGATAGACTGAAATCTTTATTTTGATGAAATTAATCGAGCATTTTTTTTTTCTCCAGAAGTCAGCTTCAGCCTGTCCGTCCTGAGCCCCATTCACAGGGGAATTCCTCCAGGTTTCTACTTTTATCCCAAAGTGGTTTTGTAGTTTTCTCCTACTCAGGTTTTCTACTTTTATCCCAAAGAGGTTTGGTAGTTTTTTCCTGGCCCGTGGAGGGGGTCTCGGGACGGGGGAGCTGGGGTTAACTTTATTTTTATTAATAATTTTATTATTATTTTGATTATTATTTTATTTCTAAGTTCAAGGGTTTAATTTTATTAATTAGTGTTTTAATCATTAAATTGGTCATTTTTATTCATATATATATATTTTTTGATAATTTATTTAATTATTGTTATTATTCATTTTTTTGTGTTATTAATTATTGATTAATATTTTCTCTGATTGGTAATTGATTGATGATATGATATTAAACAGGGGTTTAAGATAATCAAAAGAGTGGTATTGTAATGGCAGAAAATGGGTCATGTCATGTCATTCTAATGTTGTTTTAGGTCATGACATGTCACGGAATTAATATCTTTGTTGTTCTCCTGTGCAGATGGGATAAGAATATGAGGTCCTGATTATACTGAATATCTACTGTCCGGCGCCTCTTAATCATCAATTAATGCGTCAGGACCGGATTCGGTGGAAATGGTCTTTGATTAAACCTCTGAAGAGATGGAACCGTCACAGACGTGATAGTCTGGTCTATCTCTTTTTGAGCTGATTTGGGTTGTGATTATGTCATGTTTGTTACCACCTATAAAAGGTGTACTTTGTAACTTGTAAAGTGAGGTAGGGACAGAACGAACTTGTCTTAGGGAGAGTGAGGGTGTTTATCCACTGTGCACGTGAATAAACTTCCACCTTTTGAGAGAGACCGAGAGACTCTGTTTCTGCTTCAAGTTATTGCCTGGTTACTCTTTACTTGATCATTGTTTACAGGAAACCGCCGTAACAAAGGTGAGGAGGAGTATTTTAAAGTTGATGCGCTGCTTGATGGGGAGAGAGTGGAGAGAGCGGAGAACGGGAGTGATGTGTTCACGGGACCAGATGTGGGGGAGGAGGCGGGTGTGGGTGAGGAGGCGGGTGTGGGCGAGGAGGTGGGTGTGGGTGAGGAGGGTGTGGGTGAGGAGGCGGGTGTGGGCGAGGAGGCGGGTGTGGGTGAGGAGGGTGTGGGTGAGGAGGGTGTGGGTGAGGGGGCGGGTGTGGGTGAGGAGGCGGGTGTGGGTGAGGAGGCGGGTGTGGGTGAGGAGGCGGGCAGCAGAGTTTTGGACCAGTTGGAGTCTATGGAGGGAATGGGAGGAGGTGCCAGTGAGGAGGGAGGTGCAGTAGTTGAGGCGGGAGGAAGTGGAGGCAGTGTCGGATTTTGGCGATGCGGCGGAGGTGGAAATATGAGGTCTTGACGATGTGGCTGACATGGGGAGTGAAGGAGAGGGTGGGGTCCATGATGACAGGGAGATTGCAAACCAAGGTGGAGGGGGTGAGGGTGGAGGTGTCGATGGTGAGTGAAAAGGTACGAGTTTTATTGAGAGTGGATTTGGTGCCAATGAGGAGGAGTTCATGTGCAATACTCTCATACTCATGTGCAATACTGTCATACTCATGTGCAATACTGTCATACCCATGTGCAATACTGTCATACCCATGTGCAATACTGTCATACCATGTGTAATTCTGTCATACCCATGTGCAATACTGTCATACCCATGTGCAATACTGTCATACCCATGTGCAATACTGTCATACCGATGTGTAATACTGTCTTACCCATGTGCAATACTGTCATACCGATGTGTAATACTGTCATACCCATGTTCAGTACTGTCATACCCATGTGCGATACTGTCATATCCATGTGCAATACTGTCATACCCATGTGCAATACTGTCATACCGATGTGTAATACTGTCATACCGATGTGTAATACTGTCATACCCATGTGCAATACTGTCATACCCATGTGCAATACTGTCATACCCATGTGCAATACTGTCATACTCATGTGCAATACTCTCATACCGATGTGCAATACTGTCATACCATGTGTAATACTGTCATAACCATGTGTAATACTGTCATACCCATGTGCAATACTGTCATACCCATGTGTAATACTGTCATACCCATGTGCAATACTGTCATATCCATGTGCAATACTGTCATACCCATGTGCAATACTGTCATACCGATGTGTAATACTGTCATACCGATGTGTAATACTGTCATACCCATGTGCAATACTGTCAAACCCATGTGCAATACTGTCATACCCATGTGCAATACTGTCATACTCATGTGCAATACTCTCATACCGATGTGCAATACTGTCATACCATGTGTAATACTGTCATAACCATGTGTAATACTGTCATACCGATGTGTAATACTGTCATACCCATGTGCAATACTGTCATACCCATGTGCAATACTGTCATACCCATGTGCAATACTGTCATACTCATGTGCAATACTCTCATACCGATGTGCAATACTGTCATACCATGTGTAATACTGTCATAACCATGTGTAATACTGTCATACCCATGTGCAATACTGTCATACCCATGTGTAATACTGTCATACCCATGTGTAATACTGTCATACCCATGTGCAATACTGTCATACCCATGTGCAATACTGTCATACCCATGTGCAATACTGTCATACTCATGTGCAATACTCTCATACCGATGTGCAATACTGTCATACCATGTGTAATACTGTCATAACCATGTGTAATACTGTCATACCCATGTGCAATACTGTCATACCCATGTATAATACTGTCATATCCATGTGTAATACTGTCATACCCATGTGCAATACTGTCATACCCATGTGTAATACTCTCATACCGATGTGCAATACTGTCATACCATGTGTAATACTGTCATAACCATGTGTAATACTGTCATACCCATGTGCAATACTGTCATACCCATGTGCAATACTGTCATACTCAGGTGCAATACTGTCACACTCATGTGCAATACTATCATACCCATGTGCAATACTGACATACCCATGTGCAATACTGACATACCCATGTGCAATACTGTCATATTCAGAATGATAAAAAACTTTTATTTAAATAGCGCTTTTCAGGGACCCAAAGACGCTGGACATATACAAAGAAAAAGGAGGGGTATTTACAGACAGGGGGTACAGCACGTACAATACACAATAATGAACGGATAAAATAAACAAGACAGGAGAGGTAGAAAGAAAATGATGGGGATGTAACGGGGTAGAAGAGTAGACAGTGGGGTAGAGGAGGCTAGGGGTAGGGGAGGTCATAGGCTTGGGTGAAGAGGTATGTTGGTGACGTCATGATGATGTCAAATACTGACTTGATCATGTGCAATACTGACAAACTCATGTGTAATACTGTCATATCCATGTGCAATACTGTCATACCCATGTGCAATACTGTCTTACTCATGTGCAATGATGTCATACTCATGTGCAATACTGACTTAATCTTGTGCAGTACTGTCAAACCCATGTGCAATACTGTCATACCGATGTGCAATACTGTCATACCCATGTGCAATACTGTCATACCCATGTGTAATACTGTCATACCCATGTGCAATACTGTCATACCGATGTGTAATACTGTCATACCCATGTGCAATACTGTCATACCCATGTGCAATACTGTCATACCCATGTGCATTACTGTCATACCGATGTGTAGTACTATCATACCCATGTGCAATACTGTCATACCCATGTGCAATACTGTCATACTCATGTCCAATACTGTCATACTCATGTGCAATACTGTCATACCCATGTGTAATACTGTCATACCCATGTGTAATACGGTCATACCCATGTGCAATACTGTCATACCCATGTGCAATACTCTTATACCGATGTGCTATACTGTCATACCCATGTGTAATACTGTCATACCCATGTGTAATACGGTCATACCGATGTGTAATACTGTCATACCCATGTGCAATACTGTCATACCCATGTGCAATACTGTGATACTCATTCGCAATACTGACTTAATCATGTGCAATACTGTCATACCCATGTGCAATACTGTCATATCCATGTGCAATACTGTCATACCCATGTACAATACTGTCATACCCATGTGCAATACTGTTATACCGATTTGTAATACTGTCATACCCATGTGCAATACTGTCATACCCATGTCCAATACTGTCCTACCCATGTGCAATACTGTCATACCGATGTGTAATACTGTCATACCCATGTGTAATACTGTCATACCCATGTGCAATACTGTCATACCCATGTGCAATACTGTCATACCCATGTGCAATACTGTCATACCCATGTACAATACTGTCATACCGATGTGTAATACTGTCATACCGATGTTTAATACTGTCATACCCACGTGCAATACTGTCATACCATGTGTAATACTGTCATACCCATGTGCAATACTGTCATGCCCATGTGAAATACTGTCATACTCATGTGCAATAATGCCTTAATAATGTGCAATACTGTCATACCATGTGCAATACTGACATACCCATGTGCAATACTGACTTGTGCAATACTGTCATACCCATGTGCAATACTTTCATACTCATGTGCAATACTGACTTAATAATGTGCAATACTGTCATACCCATGTGCAATACTGACATACCCATGTGCAATACTGTCATACTCATATGCAATACTGTCATACCCATGTGCAATACTGTCATACTCATGTGCAATACTGACTTAATAATGTGCAATACTGTCATGCCCATGTGCAATACTGACATACCCATGTGTAATACTGTCATACTCATGTGCAATACTGTCATACTCATGTGCAATACTGACTTAATCATGTGCAATACTGTCATACCCATGTGCAATACTGACATACTCATAATAATAATAACTTTAATTTATATAGCGCTTTTCAGGGACCCAAAGACGCTGGACATATACAGAAAAAGGGGGGGTATTTACAGACAGGGGGGACAGCACGTACAATACACAATAATGAACAGATAAAATAAACAAGACAGGAGAGGTAGAAAGAAAATTATGGGGATGTAACGGGGTAGAAGAGTAGACAGTGGGGTAGAGGAGGCTAGGGGTAGGGGAGATCATAGGCTTGGGTGAAGAGGTCATGTTTTTAGGCGGGATTTAAATGTTGTGAGTGAGGGAGAGTGGCGGACAGGTTGCGGGAGGGAGTTCCAGAGTCGGGGTGCTGCTCGGGAGAACGCTCTGTTACCAAAAGTTTTGAGTCGGGATGTTGGTGCAGTCAGGGTGAGAGAGGAGGAGGAGCGGAGGGCTCGGGAGGGGCGGTGGGGGATGAGGAGGTCAGACAGGTAGGGGAGGGGCAAGGTGGTGAAGAGCTTTGAAGGTGAGGAGGAGTATTTTAAAGTTGATGCGCTGCTTGATGGGGAGCCAGTGGAGAGAGCGGAGAACGGGAGTGATGTGTTCACGGGACCGGATGTGGGGGAGGAGGCGGGTGTGGGTGAGGAGGCGGGTGTGGGTGAGGAGGCGGGTGTGGGCGAGGAGGCGGGTGTGGGCGAGGGGGCGGGTGTGGGTGAGGAGGCGAGTGTGGGTGAGGGGGCGGGTGTGGGTGAGGAGGCGG
The DNA here is from genome assembly GCF_026437365.1 of Eucyclogobius newberryi. Classification (NCBI taxonomy): domain Eukaryota; kingdom Metazoa; phylum Chordata; class Actinopteri; order Gobiiformes; family Gobiidae; genus Eucyclogobius; species Eucyclogobius newberryi. Next base: position 81,396 of record NW_027316278.1, on the reverse strand, counting down.
GTGTGGGTGAGGAGGGTGTGGGTGAGGAGGCGGGGGTAGGTGAGGAGGCGGGTGTGGGTGAGGAGGCGGGTGTGGGTGAGGAGGCGGGTGTGGGTGAGGGGGCGGGTGTGGGTGAGGAGGCGGGCAGCAGAGTTTTGGACCATTTGGAGTCTATGGAGGGAATGGGAGGAGATGCCAGTGAGGAGGGAGGTGCAGTAGTTGAGGCGGGAGGAAGTGGAGGCAGTGTCTGATTTTGGCGATGCGGCGGAGGTGGAAATATGAGGTCTTGACGATGTGGCTGACATGGGGAGTGAAGGAGAGGGTGGGGTCCATGATGACAGGGAGATTGCAAACCAAGGTGGAGGGGGTGAGGGTGGAGGTGTCGATGGTGAGTGAAATGGTACGAGTTTTATTGAGAGTGGATTTGGTGCGAATGAGGAGGAGTTCATGTGCAATACTCTCATACTCATGTGCAATACTGTCATACTCATGTGCAATACTGTCATACCCATGTGCAATACTGTCATACCATGTGTAATTCTGTCATACTCATGTGCAATACTGTAATACCGATGTGCAATACTGTCATACCCATGTGCAATACTGTCATACCCATGTGCAATACTGTCATACCCATGTGCAATACTGTCATACACATGTGCAATACTGTCATATCCATGTGCAATACTGTCATACCCATGTGCAATACTGTCATACCGATGTGTAATACTGTCTTACCCATGTGCAATACTGTCATACCGATGTGTAATACTGTCATACTCATGTGCAATACTGTCATACCGATGTGCAATACTGTCATACCGATGTGTAATACTGTCATACCCATGTGCAATACTGTCATACCCATGTGCAATACTGTCATACTCATGTGCAATACTCTCATACCGATGTGCAATACTGTCATACCATGTGTAATACTGTCATAACCATGCGTAATACTGTCATACCCATGTGCAATACTGTCATACCCATGTGTAATACGGTCATACCCATGTGCAATACTGTCATACTCAGGTGCAATACTGTCACACTCATGTGCAATACTGACTTAATCATGTGCAATACTGACATACCCATCTGCAATACTATCATACCCATGTGCAATACTGACATACCCATGTGCAATACTGTCATATTCAGAATGATACAAACTTTTATTTAAATAGCGCTTTTCAGGGACCCAAAGACGCTGGACATATACAAAGAAAAAGGAGGGGTATTTACAGACAGGGGGGACAGCACGTACAATACACAATAATGAACGGATAAAATAAACAAGACAGGAGAGGTAGAAAGAAAATGATGGGGATGTAACGGGGTAGAAGAGCAGACAGTGGGGTAGAGGAGGCTAGGGGTAGGGGAGGTCATAGGCTTGGGTGAAGAGGTATGTTGGTGACGTCATGATGATGTCAAATACTGACTTGATCATGTGCAATACTGACATACTCATGTGTAATACTGTCATATCCATGTGCAATACTGTCATACCCATGTGCAATACTGTCTTACTCATGTGCAATGATGTCATACTCATGTGCAATACTGACTTAATCATGTGCAGTACTGTCAAACCCATGTGCAATACTGTCATACCGATGTGCAATACTGTCATACCCATGTGCAATACTGTCATACCCATGTGCAATACTGTCATACCCATGTGCATTACTGTCATACCCATGTGCAATACTGTCATACCCATGTGCAATACTGTCATACTCATGTCCAATACTGTCATACTCATGTGCAATACTGTCATACCCTTGTGTAATACTGTCATACCCATGTGTAATACGGTCATACCCATGTGCAATACTGTCATACCCATGTGCAATACTGTCATACTCATGTCCAATACTGTCATACCCATGTGCAATACTGTCATACCCATGTGCAATACTCTTATACCGATGTGCTATACTGTCATACCCATGTGTAATACTGTCATACCCATGTGCAATACTGTCATACCGATTTGTAATACTGTCATACCATGTGTAATACTGTCATACCCATGTGTAATACGGTCATACCGATGTGTAATACTGTGATACTTATTCGCAATACTGACTTAATCATGTGCAATACTGTCATACCCATGTGCAATACTGTCATATCCATGTGCAATACTGTCATACCCATTTGCAATACTGTCATACCGATTTGTAATACTGTCATACCCATGTGCAATACTGTCATACCCATGTCCAATACTGTCCTACCCATGTGCATTACTGTCATACCCATGTGCAATACTGTCATACCCATGTGCAATACTGTCATACTCATGTCCAATACTGTCATACTCATGTGCAATACTGTCATACCCTTGTGTAATACTGTCATACCCATGTGTAATACGGTCATACCCATGTGCAATACTGTCATACCCATGTGCAATACTGTCATACTCATGTCCAATACTGTCATACCCATGTGCAATACTGTCATACCCATGTGCAATACTCTTATACCGATGTGCTATACTGTCATACCCATGTGTAATACTGTCATACCCATGTGCAATACTGTCATACCGATTTGTAATACTGTCATACCATGTGTAATACTGTCATACCCATGTGTAATACGGTCATACCGATGTGTAATACTGTGATACTTATTCGCAATACTGACTTAATCATGTGCAATACTGTCATACCCATGTGCAATACTGTCATATCCATGTGCAATACTGTCATACCCATTTGCAATACTGTCATACCGATTTGTAATACTGTCATACCCATGTGCAATACTGTCATACCCATGTCCAATACTGTCCTACCCATGTGCAATACTGTCATACCGATGTGTAATACTGTCATACCCATGTGTAATACTGTCATACCCATGTGCAATACTGTCATACCCATGTGCAATACTGTCATACCCATGTGCAATACTGTCATACCATGTGTAATACGGTCATACCCATGTGCAATACTGTCATGCCCATGTGCAATACTGTCATACTCATGTGCAATAATGCCTTAATAATGTGCAATACTGTCATACCCATGTGCAATACTAACATACCCATGTGCAATACTGACTTGTGCAATACTGTCATACCCATGTGCAATACTGTCATATTCATGTGCAATACTGCCATATTCATGTTCAATACTGTCATACCCATGTGCAATACTAACATATTCATGTGCAATACTGTCATATCCATGTGCAATACTAACATATTCATGTGCAATACTGTCATACCCATGTGCAATACTGTCATACCCATGTGCAATACTGTCATACCCATGTGCAATACTGTCATACTCCTCAGGCTCCTCAGGCTCCTCAGGCTCCTGTGGTAAAGCCGGGGCAGAGCGAGAGGTGTGAGTGCGACAGACGGACAGAGGATTAAGATTAAAGCTGCAGTGAAGTGTCACAGAGACACAAGGAGGACGAGGATTTACAACGAGGAAAGAAGATGGTGAAGGACACACGGCCGAGACGCGGCGAGAGACCAGAGATGGCAGGTGAGTGCCACATTTAAACCTTTTTGTATTCTGTTCATTGTAAACCCCTTTGGTCTTTGCTTCAATCTGATATTTTTACATGTATTTATAATATGCACTGTTCGTATCAAATAAATGTACATATAAACATGAATGATGACATTACAAAGGTGTGAGTGAGGCAGTGATGAGGGAGCTCATGTCTGATGTCATGTGACTTCACACGGAGCAGGCTTAATGTCATTAAACTAACCAATGAAACAAAAGTGAAAGAGAAAAGATTATTTTACTCACTTGATTTTACTTTTAAAACATCTCAATTTCACCTGTAATTTCACATGCCAATTTACTCTCTAAAAAAGCCTTAAAAGGAACGTCCCACAAAATGAGAGTCATGTGACCCACTAACCCGGGCTCAGTGGGAGGAGTTTGTGAGCAGGTCCAAGACAAGCACATGTACAGGATTGTGTGTATGTGCCTGGATATGGTCACTATGGTTACTAAGGATACTATGGTTACTATGGATACTATGAATACTTTGGATACTATGGTTACTATTGATGCTATGGATACTATGAATACTATGGATACTATGGTTACTACGGTTACTACGGATACTACGGTTACTACGGGTACTACGGTTACTACGGTTACTACGGTTACTATGGATACTATGGTTACTATTGATACTATGGTTACTACGGTTACTACGGATACTACGGATACTGTGGTTACTATGGTTACTATTGATACTATGGTTACTATGGTTACTATGGATACTATGTATACTATGGATACTATGAATACTATGGATACTATGATTACTATGGATATTATGGTTACTATGGATACTACGGATACTACGGTTACTATGGTTACTATGGATACTATGGTTACTATGAATACTATTGTTACTATGGATACTATGGATACTATGGATACTATGGTTACTATGGTTACTATGGATACTATGGATACTACGGATACTACGGTTACTATGGTTACTATGGATACTATGGTTACTATGAATACTATTGTTACTATGGATACTATGGATACTATGGTTACTATGGTTACTATGGATACTATGGATACTATGGATACTATGGTTACTATGGTTACTATGAACTTGATATATAATAATATAACTATGAAACTGAGTCAGCACCGACTCAAGGACCATGAATGTAAGTGAACCCATTATACACATGATACACATTATATACTTTATACACATGATACACATTATATACTTTATACACATGATACACATTATATACTTTATACACATGATACACATTATATACTTTATACACATGATACACATTATATACTTTATACACATGATACACATTATATACTTTATACACATGATACACATTATATACTTTATACACATGATACACATTATATACTTTATACACATGATACACATTATATACTTTATACACATGATACACATTATATACTTTATACACATGATACACATTATATACTTTATACACATGATACACATTATATACTTTATACACATGATACACATTATACCCATGATACATCTGCCTGAAGAGTGGGTCCAGCTCGACTCAGACGGTCCCTCATCTGCCTGAAGAGTGGGTCCAGCTCGCCTCCGACGGTCCCTCATCTGCCTGAAGAGTGGGTCCAGCTCGACTCAGACGGTCCCTCTTCTGCCTGAAGAGTGGGTCCAGCTCGACTCAGACGGTCCCTCTTCTGCCTGAAGAGTGGGTCCAGCTCGACTCAGACGGTCCCTCTTCTGCCTGAAGAGTGGGTCCAGCTCCAGTCTCCTTGTGTCCGTCTGTCCGTCTGTGAGAGTCGGATCTCTCCTTCACTGGAACTCCTCCAGGTTTCTACGCTTTTTTCCCAAAGAGGTTTTTTTGTAGTTTTTCCTGGTCGAGAAGGAGAGTCTAAGGACAGAGGACCCTGGGACATCGTCCCTCGCCACCACAGACATTGTCTGACTTCATCGCCACCACAGACATTGTCTGACTTCATCGCCACCACAGACATTGTTGATTCATTTCTCCCTTGGCCCTCAGAGGCAACTGTTGTTGTGATTTTGGGCCTTACAAAAATAAATTGATTTGATTTGATTTGATTTGATACACATGATACCCATTATACCCATGATACCCATTATACCCATGATACCCATTATACCCATGATACCCATTATACCCATGATACACATTATACCCATGATACACATTATACCCATGATACCCATTATACCCATGATACCCATTATACCCATGATACACATTATACCCATGATACACATTATACCCATGATACCCATTATACCCATGATACCCATTATACCCATGATACCCATTATACCCATGATACACATTATACCCATGATACCCATTATACCCATGATACACATTATACCCATGATACCCATTATACCCATGATACACATTATACCCATGATACACATTATACCCATGATACACATTATACCCATGATACACATTAAATCAGCAGCCAAACTGGATCACTTAGTTCTGTGATTGATTGTCCCTTTTTTGCCTTTTGGCTTTGGAGCGAATATAATTAATAGCCTTTATTACCGGTTTCATAACATGATCATATTTGAGATGTTTGACACACAGAACTTCCTGGTGAATAATGCAATGAAGTTTTATAGCTTTACCTCCGTGTTCGACAACTTTTTCGCAGATGCGGGTTGATAATCCACTCCTCCAGCCATGGCAGGTGCGCCGTCCGTAATAATCCCAGAAACTTTATTCCACGGGAGTTTCATGTCATCTACGGCCGAGCAAACAGAAACGAATAAATCTGTTCCTCTTGTTTGGTTTTTAAGGCTCTGCAGATCAAGTAGCTCTTCAGTCACGTTCATGTCGCTGTCCACTCCTCTCAAAAAAGTAATTGAGCGGTGTCAGATGCGTCCGTGCTTTCGTCGCAAGCTAAGGAAAAAAATAGTAGAAAAAGCTTCAGTTGTAGTCATCTGGACTCAGTTTGAAAAATTAGACGTTTCGACTCTCATCCAAGAGTCATTGTCAATAAAAGAATTTAGATCGAGAACTCCGATATTAATACTGTTCTGTGGTAAGACCCGCCCATTGGGAGGAGCCTTCCTGAAGTAGAAAGAGTTGTTTGTTTCAACAGAAACTCCCCCTTGTATCTACCGAGCCTATTCAGAATTTTAATGGGCTCTTAGAATCGAATATTCGATCCAATGCTGTGAAGAAAGCTGTAAAGAACGGTACATAGGTGAGACTAAACAGCCTCTACACAAGAGGCTCTATCAGCACAGAAGAAATACAAGTTCAGGACCTCAGAGTGCCCTGCATCTCCATCTTGAAGCCTCTAATCACTCGTTTGAAGACGGTGAGTTGAAGGTTTTAAGCAGGAGAAAAGATGGTTTGAAAGAGGAGTCAAGGAAGCTATTTTTGTTAAAAAAAGAAAGACCTTCTTTAAACAGAAATGGAGGGCTAAGGTTTCATCTTCCTGTTATTTATAATGGGATACTGAACCCCTGGAAAGGTAGAGGACCAGGACAAGGACATTCGGATGCTAATCAGGTCCTCAGGGTGGTTGAGCCAGGGTCTCACAAAGACAAAGAGGATTCTAATAGCCCATTAAGATTCTGAATAGGCTCGGTAGATACAAGGGGGAGTTTCTGTTGAAACAAACAACTCTTTCTACTTCAGGAGGCTCCGCCCAATGGGCGGGTCTTACCACAGAACAGTATTAATATCGGAGTTCTCGATCTAAATTCTTTTATTGACAATGACTCTTGGATGAGAGTCGAAACGTCTAATTTTTCAAACTGAGTCCAGATGAAACAACTGAAGCTTTTTCTACTATGGAACACGCCTGGACCAATGAGGGATTACACCGACCTAAGGAAAAAAAGTCAAACTCCTTTCCTCTGGCCCCCAACTGTCTCTTAATATCTGATGACAGATCTTCAATTCTCCGTGCCACAGTGTTACGAGCCAGGCAAACATTGGCAAACTCTTGCTTCTTCTCAGGACAGAGTTTTCCTACCATTGTCATCACGCAGTCTTTGATAAATTCACCCTCGGTAAAGGGTTTGCTGTGCTTAGCGATCAGCGTTGCCACCTCGTAGCTCGCCTTTGTGGCATTTTCATTTGACTCTCGCTGCTTCAATTTTTCGCTGCGTTCGTTCCCCGTTAGCTTGTCATACATGTCCGCATGTTTCGTCTGATAGTGTCTCTTGACATTGTATTCCTTAAACACAGACACAGTCTCTTGGCAGATTAGGCAGACACAGTTGTTTCGTATTTCAGTGAAAAAATAGTCCAATTTCCACTTGTCCTGGAAGAGCCGACGCTCAGTGTCAACTTTCCTTTTTTTATTTGCAGTCGCCATCTCTGAAATTGTCCGGAAGGATCACACAGGTGTCACGCGGCCAGAGTTCAACCGAGTGCTGCTGCCCTCTAGTGGATACATATAAAATAGCTTTTGTAGGTGTGCATTTTATGCGCTGGTCAACAGTGGTGGCGCGGCGGGCCACATATTATAGATTTTATGACAGAGGCTGCGGGCCTGATGAAAATTGACCACGGGCCGGACTTTGGACATGCCTGGTCTTCTGCGTTGATGAGGAGGAGGTTCCACAAAGTCCTGCTCCAGTCCTCTGTCCTCTGTCCTCTGTCCTCCACATCATCGTCTGTGATGAGTCCCATGATGGTGGTCAGAGAACTTCTGCAGGACACAACTGTCCATGTCTGAGGTCTGCAGTGTAGAGGGTGAAGAGAAAGGGCGCGAGGACAGTGCCCTGGGGCCCCCACACTGCAGGTCCCACACACTGCAGATCCCCACACTGCAGGTCCTTCACACTGCAGGTCCCCCACACTGCAGGTCCCACACTGCAGGTCCCCCACACTGCAGGTCCCCCACTGCAGGTCCCCCACACTGCAGGTCCCCCACACTGCAGGTCCCACACTGCAGGTCCCCCACACTGCAGGTAAATGGTAAATGGTCACATTTATATAGCGCTTTTCTACCGTCAAGGTACTCAAAGCTCTTTACATCAAGGAACCAGTCACCCATTCACACACACATTCACACCCCAGATATACGCAGACACTGGGGGGCAAGTTGGGTTAAGTGTCTTGCCCAAGGACACAACGGCAGTATTCACATGAGGCAGCTGCGATCGCACCACCAACCTGCGGGCCAGTGGATCTGACCGCTCTGGGAGCGGGGAGTCGAACCGCCAACCTTTGGATCAGAAGACGAGCACTCTACCACTGAGCTACTGCCGCCCAGGTCCCTCACACTGCAGGTCCCTCACACTGCAGGTCCCCCACACTGCAGGTCCCTCACACTGCAAGTCCCCCACACTGCAGGTCCCTCACACAGCAGGTCCCACACACTGCAAGTCCCCCACACTGCAGGTCCCCACACTGCAGGTCCCTCACACTGCAGGTCCCTCACACTGCAGGTCCCTCACACTGCAGGTTCCCCACACTGCAGGTCCCTCACACTGCAGGTCCCACACTGCAGGTCCCCCACACTGCAGGTCCCACACTGCAGGTCCCCCACACTGCAGGTCCCCCACACTGCAGGTCCCACACTGCAGGTCCCCCACACTGCAGGTCCCACACTGCAGGTCCCACACTGCAGGTCCCCCACACTGCAGGTCCCCACACTGCAGGTCCCCCACACTGCAGGCCCCCCACACTGCAGGTCCGAGTGTCAGAAATAGCTTAACAACAACAACAACAACGTGTAGTTTAGTTGTGTAAAGAAGTGTAATGTGCAAAATGTGTGTGAAAGTACTGCATGTGTGTTAAAGTACTGCATGTGTGTGAAAGTACTGCATGTGTGTGAAATTACTGCATGTGTGTGAATGTGTGTGAAATTACTGCATGTGTGTGAAAGTACTGCATGTGTGTGAAAGTACGTGAAAGTACTGCATGTGTGTGAAAGTACTGCATGTGTATGAAATTACTGCATGTGTGTGAAATTACTGCATGTGTGTGAAAGTACTGCATGTGTGTGAAAGTACGTGAAAGTACTGCATGTGTGTGAAAGTACTGCATGTGTGTGAAAGTACTGCATGTGTGTGAAAGTACTGCATGTGTGTGAAAGTACTGCATGTGTGTGAAAGTAAAGTTGATGATTGTGCAGTTTGCGACTCAAACAGTTTGTACTGATGGTGCTGAACACAGACCTGAGCAGGGAGAAAGAGAGAGAGCCTCGGTGACCCGGCTGCACCCCCTCCTCCCTGTAGAGACGATAATGCTTTTAGCATTAACAATTTACTTTTGCAAATGCTGAAAATTATTCTGGTATGTAAAAATGCTTTATGACATCATAAGTGTGTTGTCCTCTGGTCTGTTTGTTTCAGTCATGTTCTGAAGATGGACTCAGGTCATGTGATTCTGCTCTGCTCCTATTGGTTCACAGCCCATGACATCACTATGCTCTGGCTCTTCCCTCTCTTCTTCTGGCTCCTCCCCTTTTCTCAAGTATCCACTCAAAACTCAGGTGAGTCCAAAACCTCAGGACTAACTCAGGACTGAACCAGGTCTAAATGAGACTAAACCAGCTCTAAACCAGGATTAACTCAGGACTAAACCAGGTTTAACTCTATATCTGGTCTCTCTGGTCTGTTCCAGGTCCGTTCTCGTGGTGCAGTCAGGTCCAGTCCTCAGAATCCGGACCCTGGACTCAGTTTGGACCTTGTGAACCTCAGAGTCGTGACATGAAAGACCTGATGAAGATCCGAGTGGAACCTCCGGGAATTACATGTGGAGACCCTCCAGAGAAGTTCTGCAGCCTGGTACTGGACCGGGACTAAAACCAGGACTAGACCAGGACTAAGACCAGAGACCCCCCAGAGAAGTCCTGCAGCCTGGTACTGGACCGGGACTAAAACCAGGACTAGACCAGGACTAAGACCAGAGACCCCCCAGAGAAGTCCTGCAGCCTGGTACTGGACCGGGACTAAAACCAGGACTAGACCAGGACTAAGACCAGAGACCCCCCAGAGAAGTCCTGCAGCCTGGTACTGGACCGGGACTAAAACCAGGACTAGACCAGGACTAAGACCAGAGACCCCCCAGAGAAGTCCTGCAGCCTGGTACTGGACCGGGACTAAAACCAGGACTAGACCAGGACTAAGACCAGAGACCCCCCAGAGAAGTCCTGCAGCCTGGTACCTTGAACCCTTTCAACCTGAAGTTCAGATGTTTGCAAACATCTGTGCGGTGGCTCAGCGCCGGGTCTGGGCTGGTTCTGGGATGGTTCTGGGCTGGTTCTGGGTTGGTTCTGGGTTGGTTCTGGGCTGGTTCTGGACTGGTTCTGGGTTGGTTCTGGACTGGTTCTGGGTTGGTTCTGGGCTGGTTCTGGGCTGGTTCTGGCTGGTTCTGGACTGGTTCTGGGTTGGTTCTGGGTTGGTTCTGGGTTGGTTCTTGGCTGGTTATGGGTTGGTTCTGGGTTGGTTCTTGGCTGGTTCTGGGTTGGTTCTGGGTTGGTTCTGGGTTGGTTCTGGGTTGGTTCTGGACTGGTTCTGGGCTGGGTCTGAGCTGGGTTAGAGCTGGTTCTGGGCTTGGTCTGGGCTGGGTCTGGGCTGGGCCTGGTCTGGTCTGGGTCTGGTCTGGGTCTTGGTCTGGGTCTTGGTCTGGGTCTTGGTCTGGGCTGGGTTAGAGCTGGGTCTGGTCTGGGTCTGGGTCTTGCTCTGGGTCTTGGTCTGGGTCTTGGTCTTGGTCTTGGTCTGGGTCTTGGTCTGGGTCTGGGTCTTGGTTTGGGTCTGGGTCTTGGTCTGGGCATACAAACCTGGTTTAGTCCTGGTTTAGACCTGGTTTAGTCCTGGTTAAGACCTGGTTCAGACCTGGTTTAGACCTGGTTCAGACCTGGTTTAGACCTGGTTCAGACCTGGTTTAGACCTGGTTTAGACCTGGTTTAGTCCTGGTTAAGACCTGGTTCAGACCTGGTTTAGACCTGGTTTAGACCTGGTTCAGACCTGGTTTAGACCTGGTTTAGACCTGGTTTAGATCTGGTTTAGACCTGGTTTAGACCTGGTTTAAACCTGGTTCAGACCTGGTTTAGACCTGGTTCAGACCTGGTTTAGACCTGGTTTAGACCTGGTTTAGACCTGGTTTAGACCTGGTTCAGACCTGGTTTAGACCTGGTTCAGACCTGGTTTAGACCTGGTTCAGACCTGGTTTAGAACTGGTTTAGACCTGGTTTAGACCTGGTTTAGACCTGGTTTAGTCCTAGTTTCTCTCTGGTTTCAGGACAATCCGTATTTGTGCAGTGACGAATGCGATGCCTCGAGCCCTGACCTCTCTCACCCCCCTCAGCTCATGGGCGATCGAGAAAGGGGTGGGCTTGTCACGTATTGGCAGACGGTCACATGGTCACGCTTTCCTGAGCCGCTATTGGCCAATGTCACCTTGTCCTGGAACAAAACTTTGGAGACCACTGATGACATCATCATCACCTTCGAGTCCGGAAGACCGTCTGCTCTGGTCCTGGACAAGTCCCTGGACCGAGGTAAGACCTGCTCTGGTCCCGGACAAGTCCCTGGACAAGTCCCTGGACCCAGGTTAGACCTGCTCTGGTCCCGGACAAGTCCCTGGACAAGTCCCTGGACCCAGGTTAGACCTGCTCTGGTCCCGGACAAGTCCCTGGACAAGTCCCTGGACCGAGGTAAGACCTGCTCTGGTCCCGGACAAGTCCCTGGACCCAGGTTAGACCTGCTCTGGTCCCGGACAAGTCCCTGGACAAGTCCCTGGACCCAGGTTAGACCTGCTCTGGTCCCGGACAAGTCCCTGGACAAGTCCCTGGATCGAGGTAAGACCTGCTCTGGTCCCTGGACAAGTCCCTGGACCGAGGTAAGACCTGCTCTGGTCCCGGACAAGTCCCTGGACCCAGGTTAGACCTGCTCTGGTCCCTGGACAAGTCCCTGGACAAGTCCCTGGACCCAGGTTAGACCTGCTCTGGTCCCGGACAAGTCCCTGGACAAGTCCCTGGACCCAGGTTAGACCTGCTCTGGTCCCGGACACGTCCCTGGACAAGTCCCTGGACCGAGGTAAGACCTGCTCTGGTCCCGGACAAGTCCCTGGACCGAGGTAAGACCTGCTCTGGTCCCGGACAAGTCCCTGGACAAGTCCCTGGACCCAGGTTAGACCTGCTCTGGTCCCGGACAAGTCCCTGGACAAGTCCCTGGACCCAGGTTAGACCTGCTCTGGTCCCGGACAAGTCCCTGGACAAGTCCCTGGACCGAGGTAAGACCTGCTCTGGTCCCGGACAAGTCCCTGGACCCAGGTTAGACCTGCTCTGGTCCCGGACAAGTCCCTGGACAAGTCCCTGGACCCAGGTTAGACCTGCTCTGGTCCCGGACAAGTCCCTGGACAAGTCCCTGGACCGAGGTAAGACCTGCTCTGGTCCCTGGACAAGTCCCTGGACCGAGGTAAGACCTGCTCTGGTCCCGGACAAGTCCCTGGACCCAGGTTAGACCTGCTCTGGTCCCTGGACAAGTCCCTGGACAAGTCCCTGGACCCAGGTTAGACCTGCTCTGGTCCCGGACAAGTCCCTGGACCCAGGCTAGACCTGCTCTGGTCCCGGACAAGTCCCTGGACCCAGGTTAGACCTGCTCTGGTCCCTGGACAAGTCCCTGGACAAGTCCCTGGACCCAGGTTAGACCTGCTCTGGTCCCGGACAAGTCCCTGGACAAGTCCCTGGACCGAGGTAAGACCTGCTCTGGTCCCGGACAAGTCCCTGGACCCAGGTCAGACCTGCTCTGGTCCCTGGACAAGTCCCTGGACAAGTCCCTGGACCGAGGTAAGACCTGCTCTGGTCCCTGGACAAGTCCCTGGACCGAGGTAAGACCTGCTCTGGTCCCGGACAAGTTCCTGGACCCAGGTTAGACCTGCTCTGGTCCCTGGACAAGTCCCTGGACAAGTCCCTGGACCGAGGTAAGACCTGCTCTGGTCCCTGGACAAGTCCCTGGACCGAGGTAAGACCTGCTCTGGTCCCGGACAAGTCCCTGGACCCAGGTTAGACCTGCTCTGGTCCCTGGACAAGTCCCTGGACCCAGGTTAGACCTGCTCTGGTCCCGGACCTTGACTTTGAGCTGAAAAGTGCATTTTGAATCAAGGCAGAAAAATCTCAAAGATATAAATCACTAACATTCTAATTGGGTCGTTGGCTCTTGGCCAGTGGGTCGTTGGCTCTTGGCCAGTGGGTCGGTGGCTCTTGGCCAGTGGGTCGGTGGCTCTTGGCCAGTGGGTCGGTGGCTCTTGGCCAGTGGGTCAGTGCGCCAGATCAAAATATTGAGGTTTTTAAAAAACTAGCCCTCATACTTTAACAAACCTGTCCCAGAGTTTTTATTTGATTTGCTCCAAAATGAGGCGCAGAATCGGCTCATATCTGGGATCAAGTTGTTAAGAATCTGCATGAGTTTCAGGGCGTGGACATTGTCAGATTGTAAAGCTTGTTTAAAAGCTCCAATGTGACACCTGCCATGTGACACCTGCCATTTCCCACTGAAGTCATGAGGATTGCGAGGGCCCTTTATCACTGCTTGCAGTTTTAATTATTATTTATTATTTTTTCTCCAACCAATAAATGTCAGTTTTGAAAGCCTTAACATGCGCGAAAAGTCATGAAAATGGGCATTAAATTAGATGTCACCTCTAATGTATATTACATAATGAATCTACGTTACAAAACAGCTCTGGCGCTTTGTGAAAGATACTTAGAACATCTGAAGATAAACCACAGGGCGCCGGCCATTTTGGTTTAAACTTGACACGCCCAAAGACCTGTCCCCATATTTTAATGAACTTATCCTTGGGTTTTTATCCAATAGTCACCAAACTGAGGAAGCATCGTCAGGACAAATGTGGGGTCAAAGGTTGTTTAAATAATTTGCATAAGTCTCAGGATGTGGCCATAACGAGCTCTTAATGATCATCATTGTCGTCGTCGTCGTCAGATTTGGAAGAACCCAGTGTGTTTATTTTGACCTGGACATTTATAACCCTTTTATATTTAAAAATGACTCTCCAGCGCCCCCTGCAATGTTATAATAAGACGGAAACAATAATCTCAAACATGACTCCTCCCACTGAAGGGTGGTTGGCCCTTTATCACCGCTTGCAGTTTTAATTATATTTATCCCTCTTCTGCTCCAGGGCAGACGTGGCAGCCGTACCAGTTTTACGCTGACGACTGTTTGGAAACCTTTGGGATGTTTCCAAAGAAAGTGTCTGACCTTTCACCTTCAAACCTGACCAGGGTCATCTGCACCGAGGAGTACTCACAGTGGGTTGGAGCCAAGGTGCGGAAACACGCAAGGACATGCTAGGAAACATGTTAGGAAACATGCAAGGACACATAGTGTAAAATGAGATACACTAGGACACATACAAGGAAGACACACTAGGAAACATTCAATGAGACAAGCTAGAAAACATGCTAGGAAACATGCAAGGAAACATGCTAGGAAACATGTTAGGAAATGTGCTAGGAAACATGCAAGAAAAGATGTTAAGAAACATGCTAGAAAACATTCAATGAGACAAGCTAGGAAAAATGTTAAGAAACATGCTAGGAAACATGCAAGGAAACATGCTAGGAAACATGCAAGGAAACATGTTAGGAAACATGCAAGGACACATAGTGTAAAATGAGATACACTAGGACACATACAAGGAAGACACACTAGGAAACATTCAATGAGACAAGCTAGAAAACATGCTAGGAAACATGTTAGGAAACATGCTAGGACACATGCAAAGAAACATGCTAGGAAACATGCTAGGAAACATGTTAGGAAACATGCAAGGAAACATGCAAGGAAACATGCTAGGAAACATGCAAGGAAACATGTTAGGAAACATGCTAGAAAACATTCAATGAGACAAGCTAGGAAACATGCTAGGAAACATGTTAGGAAACATGCTAGGAAACATGCAAGGAAACATGCAAGGAAACATGCAAGGAAACATGTCAGGAAACATGCTTGGAAACATACTAGGAAACATGCTAGGAAACATGCAAGGAAACATGCTAGGAAACATGCTAGGAAACATGCAAGGAAACATGAAACATGCTAGAAAACATTCAATGAGACAAGCTAGGAAACATGTTAGGAAACATGCTAGGAAACATGCAAGGAAACATGTTAGGAAACATGCAAGGACACATAGTGTAAAATGAGATACACTAGGACACATACAAGGAAGACACACTAGGAAACATTCAATGAGACAAGCTAGAAAACATGCTAGGAAACATGTTAGGAAACATGCAAGGACACATGCAAGGAAACATGCTAGGAAACATGCTAGGAAACATGTTAGGAAACATGCAAGGAAACATGCTAGGAAACATGCAAGGAAACATGTTAGGAAACATGCTAGAAAACATTCAATGAGACAAGCTAGGAAACATGCAAGGAAACATGCTAGGAAACATGCAAGGAAACATGTTAGGAAACATGCTAGAAAACATTCAATGAGACAAGCTAGGAAACATGCTAGGAAACATGCAAGGAAACAAGCTAGGAAACATGCTAAGAAACATGTTAGGAAACATGCAAGGAAACATGCTAGGAAACATGCAAGGAAACATACAAGGGCAGACTAAGAGGGTTCTGGGACTAAACTTCTGTTCTTCAGGAGGAGAAGCGGGTGGTCTTCGAAGTCCGTGCTCGGCTCTCGGTCTTGGCCGGGCCGAAGCTCATAAATATGGACTCTCTGTGGACCAGACTGGACTCCAGTCCTGGTCTTAGAGACTTCTTCAGCTTCACAGACCTGAGGCTTCGTCTGCTTCGTCCGGCGCTCGGAGGAACCTACGTCCAGAAGGAGAACCTGCTGAAGTACTTCTACGCCATCAGCAACGTCCAGGTGCCCGCCAGGTGAGTGACTAGAGTACCTACAACAGCAACGTCCAGGTGCTCGCAGGTGAGTGTGTAGTGCATGTTTCACAGCAGAACAGCAGCACGTCCAGCACGGTGCAGGTCCCAGGAACATGGCTAACGCTGTGTCTCAATGCTAATGCTAACTTTTATTCAAATGCATAATATGAAATAAACATCCACTTAAAATGTACTTGAGACGACTCGATTGTTTATATGTGAAGATTATTTTGTTTGTGGCATAATTTGTATATTACCCCTCAATGTCGGTGTAATCCCTCATTGGTCCAGGCGTGTTCCATAGTAGAAAAAGCTTCAGTTGTAGTCAACTGGACTCAGTTTGAAAAAATAGACGTTTCGACTCTCATCCAAGAGTCATTGTCAATAACAGAATTTAGGTCGAGAACTCCGATATTAATACTGTTCTGTGGTAAGACCCGCCCATTGGGAGGAGCCTTCCTGAAGTAGAAAGAGTTGTTTGTTTCAACAGAAACTCCCCCTTGTATCTACCGAGCCTATTCAGAATCTTAATGGGCTATTAGAAACCTCTTTGGAGATGCACGGCATCCCGTGCATCTCCATCTTGAAGCCTCTAATCACTCGTTTGAAGACGGTGAGGTGAAGGTTTTAAGCAGGAGAAAAGATGGTTTGAAAGAGGAGTCAAGGAAGCTATTTTTGTTAAAAAAGAAAGACCTTCTTTAAACAGAAATGGAGGGCTTAGGTTTCATCTTCCTGTTATTTATAATGGGATTCTGAACCCCTGGAAAGGTAAAGGACATTCAGATGCTAATCAGGTCCTCAGGGTGGTTGAGCCAGGGTCTCACAAAGACAAAGAGGTTTCTAATAGCCCATTAAGATTCTGAATAGGCTCGGTAGATACAAGGGGGAGTTTCTGTTGAAACAAACAACTCTTTCTACTTCAGGAAGGCTCCTCCCAATGGGCGGGTCTTACCACAGAACAGTATTAATATCGGAGTTCTCGACCTAAATTCTGTTATTGACAATGACTCTTGGATGAGAGTCGAAACGTCTATTTTTTCAAACTGAGTCCAGATGAAACAACTGAAGCTTTTTCTACTATTACCCCTCAATATTTTCATTAGCATTAGCATTAGCACCAAGACAAATTGACCTCTTATTAAAATGTTTTTTACTGTCTTAAAAACCCTAACACAAACTCATAATAAACAACAAAGAGGGTTAGGGTTAGCTTTTAAAATAAACATGTGCTGCTGTTCTGTTTGTTTGTGCCAGGTGCAGATGTTTGTTTGTGCCAGGTGCAAAGGTTTGTTTGTGACTGGTGCAGATGTTTGTTTGTTTGTTTGTTTGTCTCAGGTGCAGGTGTTTGTTTGTTTGTTTGTTTGTTTGTTTGTTTGTCTCAGGTGCAGGTGTTTGTTTGTGACAGGTGCAGATGTTTGTTTGTCTCAGGTGCAGATGTTTGTTTGTTTGTCTCTGGTGCAGGTGTTTGTTTGTGACAGGTGCAGATGTTTGTTTGTGACAGGTGCAGATGTTTGTTTGTCTCAGGTGCAGATGTTTGTTTGTTTGTCTCTGGTGCAGGTGTTTGTTTGTGACAGGTGCAGATGTTTGTTTGTCTCAGGTGCAGATGTTTGTTTGTCTCTGGTGCAGGTGTTTGTTTGTGACAGGTCCAAATGTTTGTTTGTTTGTTTGTCTCTGGTGCAGGTTTTTGTTTGTGACAGGTGCAGATGTTTGTCTGTCTCAGGTGCAGATGTTTGTTTGTTTGTCTCTGGTGCAGGTGTTTGTTTGTGACAGGTCCAGATGTTTGTTTGTTTGTTTGTTTGTGACAGGTGCAGATGTTTGTTTGTCTCAGGTGCAGATGTTTGTTTGTCTCTGGTGCAGGTGTTTGTTTGTGACAGGTCCAGATGTTTGTTTGTTTGTTTGTTTGTGACAGGTGCAGATGTTTGTTTGTCTCAGGTGCAGATGTTTGTTTGTCTCTGGTGCAGGTGTTTGTTTGTGACAGGTCCAAATGTTTGTTTGTTTGTTTGTCTCTGGTGCAGGTGTTTGTTTGTGACAGGTGCAGATGTTTGTTTGTCTCAGGTGCAGATGTTTGTTTGTTTGTTTGTCTCTGGTGCAGGTCTTTGTTTGTGACAGGTGCAGATGTTTGTTTGTTTGCTTGTTTGTTTGTTTGTTTGTTTGTCTCAGGTGCAGGTGTTTGTTTGTGACAGGTGCAGGTGTTTGTTTGTTTGTTTGTTTGTTTGTTTGTCTCAGGTGCAGATGTTTGTTTGTTTGTTTGTCTCTGGTGCAGGTGTTTGTTTGTGACAGGTGCAGATGTTTGTTTGTTTGTGACGGGTGCTTGTTTGTGACAGGTGCAGATGTTTGTTTGTTTGTTTGTGACAGGTGCAGGTGTAACCTTCACGCCGCTCAGTGTCGGCTCCAGGACTCTTCTCTGGTCTGTGACTGCGATCACTTCACTTCAGGTCTGGACTGTGATCAGTGTCGTCGTGGTTACACTAAACGAGAGTGGAAACCTGGGTCATACCTGCCACTGCCACAAGGGGCCGCCAACATCTGTGAGTCACATCTGTGAGTCACATCTGTGAGTCACATCTGTGAGTCACATCTGTGAGTCACATCTGTGAGTCACATCTGTGAGTCACATCTGTGAGTCACATCTGTGAGTCACATCTGTTTGAGTCATTCTGAAAACATGAGCTAACGACCCCATTGTGTTCCAGGTGAAGCTTCGGACGAACCTTGGGGTCTGTACAATTTTATCTCCTTTAATGTTCTGATGTCATTAGAGAAAAAGTTCATAAGGTTTAATCCGGACAATGTTTTCTAAATTAAGACATTTTGACTTCCATCTGAAAGTTATTTTAAACTGAGAAACTGGACTTTATTCTGCTCTGGACCATCACAGTCCTGTATCTGACTGACACTTAGCATGTGATACACTTAGCATGTGATACACTTAGCATATGAGTACACTTAGCATGTGATACACTTAGCATATGAGTACACTTAGCATGTGATACACTTAGCATATGAGTACACTTAGCATGTGAGTACACTTAGCATATGAGTACACTTAGCATATGATACACTTAGCATGTGATACACTTAGCATATGATACATTTAGCATATGAGTACACTTTGCATGTGATACACTTAGCATATGAGTACACTTAGCATGTGATACACTTAGCATATGAGTACACTTAGCATGTGATACACTTAGCATGTGATACACTTAGCATGTGATACACTTAGCATATGAGTACACTTAGCATGTGATACACTTAGCATATGAGTACACTTAGCATGTGATACACTTAGCATATGAGTACACTTAGCATATGAGTACACTTAGCATGTGATACACTTAGCATATGAGTACACTTAGGATATGATACACTTAGCATGTGATACACTTAGCATATGATACACTTAGCATATGAGTACACTTAGCATGTGATACACTTAGCAAGTGATACACTTAGCATATGAGTACAGTTAGCATATGAGTACAGTTAGCATGTGATACACTTAGCATATGAGTACACTTAGCATGTGATCCACTTAGCATATGAGTACACTTAGCATATGAGTACACTTAGCATGTGATACACTTAGCATATGAGTACACTTAGCATATGAGTAGGATAAGATAAGAGTACACTTAGCATATGAGTACAGTTAGCATATGAGTACACTTAGCATGTGATACACTTAGCATATGAGTACACTTAGCATATGAGTACACTTAGCATGTGATACACTTAGCATATGAGTACACTTAGGATATGATACACTTAGCATGTGATACACTTAGCATATGATACACTTAGCATATGAGTACACTTAGCATGTGATACACTTAGCATATGAGTACAGTTAGCATGTGATACACTTAGCATATGAGTACACTTAGCATGTGATACACTTAGCATATGAGTACACTTAGCATGTGATACACTTAGCATATGAGTACACTTAGCATGTGATACACTTAGCATATGAGTACACTTAGCATATGAGTACACGTAGCATGTGATACACTTAGCATGTGATACACTTAGCATATGAGTACACTTAGCATGTGATACACTTAGCATATGAGTACAGTTAGCATGTGATACACTTAGCATATGAGTACACTTAGCATATGAGTACAGTTAGCATGTGACACACTTAGCATATGAGTACACTTAGCATATGAGTACACTTAGCATATGAGTACACTTAGCATGTGATACACTTAGCATATGAGTACACTTAGCATGTGATACACTTAGCATGTGATACACTTAGCATGTGATACACTTAGCAGATGAGTACACTTAGCATGTGATACACTTAGCATATGAGTACACTTAGCATGTGATACACTTAGCATGTGATACACTTAGCATGTGATACACTTAGCAGATGAGTACATTTAGCATATGAGTACACTTAGCATGCGATACACTTAGCATATGAGTACTCTTAGCATGTGATACACTTAGCATGTGATACACTTAGCATATGAGTACACTTAGCATGTGATACACTTAGCATATGAGTACACTTAGCATGTGATACACTTAGCATATGAGTACACTTAGCATATGAGTACACTTAGCATATGAGTATACTTAGCATGTGATACACTTAGCATGTGATACACTTAGCATGTGATACACTTAGCATGTGATACACTTAGCATATGATACACTTAGCATATGATACACTTAGCATGTGATGCACTTAGCATATGATACACTTAGCATATGATACACTTAGCATGTGATGCACTTAGCATGTGATTAGCATATGATTAGTATATGGCTTATTTTCTCACTAGACCAAGGACTAGATGTTGACAGAAGGAGATTAAACCTTAAAGAATATTTATATAGATGTTTTACTTCCTTGACTCCTTTTTCAAATGTGATCTTTCCCTCACGGTCTTAAAACAAATGGTTTGTGGCTTTTCAGAATCAGCCTCAGGGTTAGGGTTAGACCCTGACCCTGACCCTGAGGCCCACTGTAAACCAGAGTTAGAGTGTCTTCTGTTCTGTTTAGTCTCGTACATAACGTTCAATACAGATTTACTCTCTACATTGGATGGAATAAACGACATTGCTTCTGGGTTAAGGTTGTTTCTATGTGGACATTGTGTCCTCAGGATGAACAGACTTCCGGGATGATGCTTAGACTTCCAGGATGATGGTTTAGACTTCCGGGATGATGCTTAGACTTCCGGAATGATGCTTAGACTTCCGGGATGATGCTTAGACTTCCGGGATGATGCTTAGACTTCCGGGATGATGCTTAGACTTCCGGGATGATGCTTAGACTTCCGGGATGATGCTTGGACTTCCGGGATGATGCTTAGACTTCCGGGATGATGCTTAGACTTCCGGGATGATGCTCAGACTTCCGGGATGATGCTCGGACTTCCGGGATGATGGTTTAGACTTCCGGGATGATGGTTTAGACTTCCGGGATGATGGTTTAGACTTCCGGGATGATGGTTTAGACTTCCGGGATGATGCTCAGACTTCCGGGATGATGCTTGGACTTCCGGGATGATACACATGAACACTCTATTGTAAGCTGGTTGTCACTCCCTCTTCACTGAGTACCTGATTAACATCAGAATAGCCAGGGCTTCTCCCGCCCCATGGCTTCAAAACACTATTGTATACGGCTGGTAAGTTGAACCGACTGTTTTGTCCCAATCAAACAATCAAAAATACTAACAACATTTATTTGAATATATTTACAAGAAACGCTTTTAGGCGATATTGAACATTAAAAACCAACCAAATGTTGTTGCAACAAAATCATACTATTCATCACACAGGGGCCAACACAAGAGGGGCGTGGCACTATCCATCTCAGCTGTAAAGATAAAGAGGGCAGATATATACGGTTAAAGGAACTATTAATGGAACTTTTTTTTAAATTAATAAATGTTCTACCGCTTGTTCCCGTTAGGGGTCGCGGGTGACTATAGCCTATCCCAGTGACTTTGGGCATTAGGCGGGGGCACACCCAGGACAGTGAGTTAACACGGAGACATAGACACACAGACGAACATTCTCATTCATTCACCAATTAACAGTTTTCAATTTGCCTAACACATGATTGTCTTCGGACGGTGGGAGCGACCTCACGGTAACACGGGGAGGACATGCAGACTTGTTTTTCCTGGCTGAGAAGGAGGGTCTAAGGACAGGGGACCCTGGAACATCGTCCTTCGTCCCCACGGACATTGTTTAATCCGTTTTTCACTGTCGCCCTCAGAGGCAACTGTTGTGATTTTGGGCGTTACAAACATAAATTGAATTGAATTGAAATTGAACTCCACCTAGAGAGATCATGTGATGTTGGTCTGGCCCGGGAATTGAACCCATGATCATCTTAAGCGAGAGCTCTAACCGCTCTGCCACCTTGGACAGTTTTTACTTATATGCTATTTATATCATAACCCTGATTGCAAACCACTCTGAGGGAACCCTAATCTGTGGCAGCCATTGTAATATTTGTGTTCAACTTCACTGGATAGAGTAAACTACATTTGCTCTGTTTTTGTGTTGCATCTCGTCCTTAGTGGGAACAGGTTTTTGTCTTGAAGTGTTGCCTGGTTCAAATGTACTTATTTATTTTATTTTTTTTCAATGGATCTCTCCTGGACGAATGAGGGATCACACAGACTCTGGACTCAGATGTTTTTTTTATTTTTCCACAGATTTGGAAACTTCAAGCAAAGTTTCTTCATCTGAGACGCCAAAGTCTGCTGACCCCACCCCCTTCTCCCCTGACCCAACCCCTTCCTCTGATCCGGTCTGGTTTGAGCCTGGTCCATCCTTAGACCCCTCAGAGTCTGATTCAGATCCAAACTTTTACTTCATCTCTGAGTCTTACACAGTTTTAATCCAACTTTCTGAGGACTCTGATCCTGGTCTGGACTCTGGTTCCGTTAAAGACCCTGGTCCTGGTTTAAACCTTGCAGATCCTTCAGAGTCTCAGGTTCGTTCTCCAGTTCCACCTGAACTTGAATCTCCTTTGAAACGGCCCAATCCAGATCCAGGATTATCTGAGTCCAGTCCAGAGAACTCAGATCCTGCTCCTAAACCTGATGTTTCTGGACCTTCGTCCCCAGACTCTGATGACCTGGGTCCTTCTGATCTTGTTCCAGAACAAGGTCCAGAGCCAGGTCCCGAGCCAGGTCCAGAACCCGGTCCAGAGCAAGGTCCAGAACCCGGTCCAGAAAAAGGTCCAGAGCAAAGTCCAGAGCCAGGTCCAAGTTCAGAACCAGAACGAATTTGGGAATTTCTTCCCAAAGAAGGTCAAGGGCCAGATCCAGAGTTGGACAGAAGCCCTGAGAACACAGAGTCCTCCGAGCCTCCTGTAGACTCTTCCTTCAAGACCCCAGACCTTAAACCTGACCCTAAACCAGATCTAGACCTGGTCCCAGACATGGAGGCCTCAATAGACCGTAATCCAGACCCAGGGCCTTCTGAATCCCCTGAAAGTCCAGATGAAAGTCCAGATGAAAGTCCAGATGAAAGTCCAGATGAAAGACCAGATGAAAGACCAGATGAAAGACCAGATGAAAGTCCAGATGAAAGTCCAAATGAAAGTCCAGATGAAAGTCCAGATGTAGAGCGAGTGGTTCCTGCGCTGCTGCCGCCTCGAGTGAACGGAGATGAAGGTAAAGAACCAGGACTAGACCAGGATCACCAGGTCCAGGGTCTAGACCAGGACTAGACCTGATCCTAAACCTGGAGCTGTAGTGACGCATCTTGTAAAGATAAGGTTGAGAATTGCTCTGATGTTCTGATGTCTTACAAAATCATCTTGTTGAAGCCAAGTTTCAGATAGTGCTAGAAGATCGAGCCCGCAGGGGATCAGTCGAGCCCGCAGGGGATCAATCGAGCTCGCAGGGGATCAATAGAGCCCGCAGGGGATCAATCAAGCCCACAGGGGACGGGTGGGAGAGAAGACACAACCACTTTATTTGAAGATAAAGTGGTTGAAGAGCTGGACTAAATGTCTTATTGTGCTCTTCATATATTTGTGTATATTGTTGTTTTGAAGACCATTATTATAAAACTCTTACGTTGAAGAAAGTATTTCTTTCTTTCTTTTACTTATTTAATTGACTTTCAAAGTGAAGTTAATGTCACCAAATGGAATATGGTGCTTCATACATACAAGCCTTTAAACCACTGAGGCCCAGAGTCTAGTTTCAGGCATCGTCTGAGGGCGAAATGTGGGAAAGTAGGTTTGTGGGAAACTGGATTAAAAAATACAGCGGGCGAAGGAGAAAGATAGTGGTTTGGGAGGCAGTGTATCCAGTTCTTTGTGGGGATTGGAGCCAGGAGCTGGGAGATGATCGGGGCCCCTCTCTATGAAGGGACTAACCCTTTTGAGTTCAATGCAGGTTTGAGGCATGACACTCTATTTCATCAAATCAAATCAAATCAATTTATTTTTGTAAGGCCCAAAATCACAACAACAGTTGCCTCTGAGGGCCACAGGGAGAAATGAATCAACAATGTCTGTGGTGGCGATGAAGTCAGACAATGTCTGTGGTGGCGATGAAGTCAGACAATGTCTGTGGTGGCGAGGGACGATGTCCCAGGGTCCTCTGTCCTTAGACTCTCCTTCTCGGCCAGGAAAAACTACAAAAAAACCTCTTTGGGAAAAAAGCGTAGAAACCTGGAGGAGTTCCAGTGAAGGAGAGATCCGACTCTCACAGACGGACAGACGGACACAAGGAAACTGGAGCTGGACCCACTCTTCAGGCAGAAGAGGGACCGTCTGAGTCGAGCTGGACCCACTCTTCAGGCAGATGAGGGACCGTCTGAGTCGAGCTGGACCCACTCTTCAGGCAGATGAGGGACCGTCGGAGGCGAGCTGGACCCACTCTTCAGGCAGATGAGGGACCGACTGAGGCGAACTGGAGCCACTCTTCAGGCAGATGAGGGACCGTCCACACAGGGCAGGGACCACTTCACCAGGGGAGGGGCATCTGGGTCCACAGGTCCTCAGGAGTGAGAGAAAGAAAAGAAGGCGGTGAACAGTTTGCAAGTGGAATCAAAAAATAAATATTGTTTGATAGCATAAGTAGTCAGAAGAAGAAGAGGATAGTGCTCAAGCTGACATACTTCCCCCAGCATAGTTACTCCTAGGGCAGCGTAGCTGAAGCTGTGGGTTTATCTTTCTGTTCCTAACTACTCTGACCATAAGCGATTTCGAAGAGGAACGTTTTAAGCCTGGACTTAAATGAAGAGACTGTGTCAGCATATTTAACATGGGTCGGGAGCTGATTCCATAACACAGGAGCTTGGTAGCTAAACGCTCTACCTCCTACAGTACTTTTAGAGACTCTTGGCACCACCAGAAGGCCAGCATTCTGAGAGCGAAGATCTCTGTTTGGATGATATGGTTCTATAGCATCTTTGAGGTAGGATGGGGCCATGTCATTTATGGCTTTGTAGGTCAAGAGTAGAATTTTGAATTTGATTCTAGACTCGACGGGGAGCCAGTGAAGAGACTTCAGCACTGGCGTAATGTGCTCTCTTCTTTTTGTTCCTGTTAGTAATCTTGCTGCTGCATTTTGAACCAGTTGAAAGCTTTTTATAGAGCTTTTAGGACACGCTGCAAGCAGGGAGTTACAGTAGTCTAATCTAGTCATTTTCATGTTTCTATAGTTCTTATGCTTATGTGTTTTGTTCAACCAGTGTTTTATAACATTAGAAAATTGAGAGTAAAATCAATACAATCAACACAATGGCAAAGGAAAAGTTACGAGTGGCATTTATTGTAAATAGCATCTTTGTGAATTCAATTTGGGAGTATCTGTATTCTTTTGGACATAATTGAGGTATATACTTTCCATTGAGCTTCATATTCTGGATCACACTTGAACTGCAACAGTCATTTTTCACATAAGGTAAACCCCGCCTCCTTTTTCTTTTGATAATTGTAGAGTTTTAAATCAGATTTGAGGTTTCTTTCCACATAAATCTAAAGAGAGTTTTATTCCATCATCAAACAGAATCTGGAACAGAGAGAGAAATCTGGACAAAACATTCAGTTTTATAGTTTTAATCCTTTGACTTAGACTTAAGTCTGGATCAGAGTCACTTTTACAAGATCTTTCTTTATAGTGGAGAAAAGAGGAGTCTACATTTTTTCTAAGATTTGAGCCGGTTTCGGAGACAGATAGTGATACACATGATCTATCTTCATTTCCTCAGCTTTTGTTGGCGGTTTGAGATGTTCGGGGATCCAGATCTCCATATACTTGACCACACCCTTGCCCTCAGTGTCCTCTGGGATACGGACAATCCGTTAGGGTTATCAGTTCTCCAGGTTGTCTAGTTTGTCTGTCAAAACACACACCTGGTTTGTCAATTCGGCCACCTTGGTTTGTAAAGTAGAGACAGTGTCCTTCAGGTCGAAGACCTCCTCTTTGGTCACTGTGGCTCAGTGTCCAGCTCGCCATTCTTGGATTTCAAATCATCATTTGCCCCAGGGTCAGCTGCGTCCATCTTTGCCTTAACACTGGGTCTATCCTGCTCCTCCAATAATGAATCTGATCTGGAGCTGGAGCTAAAGCGAGCATGTAATGCGCTCGGTGCAGACGTGGTGCATGAGCCGCAGCCCACCACCGAGCATGAGCCCACCATGAGCCCACCCCCGAGCATGAGCCCACCCCCGAGCATGCAGCGCACCCCCGAGCATGCAGCCCACCCCCGAGCATGCAGCCCACCATGAGCCCACCCCCGAGCATGAGCCCACCCCCGAGCATGAGCCCACCCCCGAGCATGCAGCCCAACACCCCTGAGCATGCATGAGCCCACCCCTGAGCATGCATGAGCCCACCCCTGAGCATGCATGAGCCCACCCCCGAGCATGCAGCCCACCATGAGCCCACCCCCGAGCATGAGCCCACCCCCGAACATGAACCCACCCCCGAGCTTGAGCCCATCCCGGGCATGCAGCCCACCCCCGAGCATGAGCCCACCCCCGAGCATGAGCCCACCCCCGAGCATGCAGCCCACCCCCGAGCATGCAGCCCACCCCCGAGCATGCGTGAGCCCACCCCCGAGCATGAGCCCACCCCCGAGCATGCAGCCCACCCCCGAGCATGAGCCCACCCCCGAGCATGCATGAGCCCACCCCCGAGCATGCAGCCCACCCCCGAGCATGCAGCCCACCACCCCCGAGCATGAGCCCACCCCCGAGCATTCAGGGACCGGAGCCGACGTAGAGCTAGCTAGCTTGGGTGTAGCATTGCTAGGCTGGTTCTCGGGACCGTTTTTCTTCTTGTTTTTCTCAGACATGTTCCTGTATCAAGTGTCTATGTTCTTTTGGCTGCTCCCACGAAGAAATATTGTGTCTCCCCAGATGAACTCGAAATAAAGACTGAGCCATCAGACTCGTCTGATCCAAGCAGAAGTCCAGCTACGCTCTATATTAAAGGCAAATATCCACAACAGGGCATAGCAGGGCAACTCGTCAGTCTGCTCCATACCCGGAAGTCCTGTTCTGAGGTTCTGATGATCTGAGGTTCTGATGATCTGAGGTTCTGATGATCTGAGGTTCTGAGGTTCTGATGTTCTGAGGTTCTGACAATCTGAGGTTCTAATGTTCTTAGGTTCTGATGATCTGAGGTTCTAATGATCTGAGGTTCTGATGATCTGAGGTTCTGATGATCTGAGGTTCTAATGTTCTTAGGTTCTGAGGTTCTGATGATCTCAGGTTCTAATGATCTGAGGTTTTAATGATCTGAGGTTCTGATGTTCTGAGGTTCTGATGATCTGAGGTTCTAATGTTCTTAGGTTCTGAGGTTCTGATGATCTCAGGTTCTAATGATCTGAGGTTCTGATGATCTGAGGTTCTGATGATCTGAGGTTCTAATGATCTGAGGTTCTAATGTTCTGAGGTTCTGATGTTCTGATGATCTGAGGTTCTGATGTTCTGATGATCTGAGGTTCTAATGAACTCAGGTTCTGATGATCTGAGGTTCTAATGATCTGAGGTTCTGATGATCTGAGGTTCTGATGATCTGAGGTTCTGATGATCTGCGGTTCCGATGATCTGCGGTTCCGATGATCTGACCCTGAGGCTCAGAACATGACCATCCTGTAAGTTTTAGATGTCGTCACTTGGAAGCATTCGAACCCTTGAGAAGCATTAGAACCCTTGAGAAGCATCAGAACCCTTGAGAAACATTAGAACCCTTGAGAAGCATCAGAACCCTTGAGAAGCATTATAACCCTTGAGGAGCATCAGAACCCTTGAGAAGCATCAGAACCCTTGAGAAGCATTAGAACCCTTGAGAAGCATCAGAACCATTAGAACCCTTGAGAAGCATTAGAACCCTTGAGAAGCATCAGAACCCTTGAGAAGCATTAGAACCCTTGAGAAGCATTAGAACCCTTGAGAAGCATCGGAACCCTTGAGAAGCATTAGAACCCTTGAGAAGCATTAGAACCCTTGATAAGAATTAGAACCCTTGAGAAGTCTGTGTGACAACATTTAATTTACTGTTCAATGTCACACACAACATGTGTGTTAAATTGATTGATTTTTAAAAAAAGGAAAAGGATTTGACATGCAGCCCACCACCCCGAGCATGCAGCCCACCCCCGAGCATGCAGCCCACCCCGAGCATGTATGAGCCCACCCCCGAGCATGCAGCCCACCCCCGAGCATGAGCCCACCCCCGAGCATGCAGCCCACCCCCGAGCATGAGCCCACCCCCGAGCATTCAGGGACCGGAGCCGACGTAGAGCTAGCTAGCTTGGGTGTAGCATTGCTAGGCTGGTTCTCGGGACCATTTTTCTTCTTGTTTTTCTCAGACTTGTTCCTGTATCAAGTGTCCATGTTCTTGTGGCTGCTCCCACGAAGAAATATTGTGTCTCCCCAGATGAACTCGCAATAAAGACTGAGCCATCAGACTCGTCTGATCCAAGCAGAAGTCCAGCTACGCTCTACATTAAAGGCAAATATCCACAACAGGGCATAGCAGGGCAACTCGTCAGTCTGCTCCATACCCGGAAATCCTGTTCTGAGGTTCTGATGATCTGAGGTTCTGATGTTCTGAGGTTCTGATAATCTGAGGTTCTAATGTTCTTAGGTTCTGATGATCTGAGGTTCTAATAATAATAATAATAATAATAACTTTTATTTATATAGCGCTTTTCAGTGACCCAAAGACGCTGAACATAATAAAAAAGGGGGGTATTTACAGACAGGGGGGGACAACACGTACAATACACATTAATATACAGATAAAATGAAGACAGACGAAGTAGAGAGAAAAAGATGGGGATGTAACAGGGGGTAGAAGAGTAGGCAATGGGGTAGAGGAGGCTAGGGGTAGGGGAGGTCATAGGCTTGGGTGAAGAGGTATGTTTTTAGGGGGGATTTGAATGTTGTGAGTGAGGGAGAGTGGCGGACAGGTTGGGGGAGGGAGTTCCAGAGTCGGGGTGCTGTTCGGGAGAATGCTCTGTCGCCAAAAGTTTTGAGTCGGGATGTTGGTGCAGTCAGGGTGAGAGAGGAGGAGGATCGGAGAGCTCGGGAGGGGCGGTGGGGGATGAGGAGGTCAGACAGGTAGGGGGGGGCAAGGTGGTGAAGAGCTTTGAAGGTGAGGAGGAGTATTTTAAAGTTTATGCGCTGCTTGATGGGGAGCCAGTGGAGAGAGCGGAGAACGGGAGTGATGTGATCACGGGACCGGGTGTGGGTGAGGAGGCGGGCGGCGGAGTTTTGGACCATTTGGAGTCTGTGGAGGGAATGGGAGGAGATGCCAGTGAGGAGGGAGTTGCAGTAGTCGAGGCGGGAGGAGATGAAGGCATGGATGAGGGATTCAGCAGCGGGGAGGGTGAGGCAGTGTCGGATTTTGGCGATGCGGCGGAGGTGGAAGTATGAGGTCTTGACGATGTGGCTGACATGGGGAGTGAAGGAGAGGGTGGGGTCCATGATGACACCGAGATTGCGTACCAGGGTAGAGGGGGTGATTGTCGAGGTGTCGATGCTGAGTGAAAAGGGACCAGTTTTATTGAGAGTGGATTTGGTGCCAATGAGGAGGAGCTCTGTTTTGTCACTGTTCAGTTTGAGGAAGTTGAGAGTGAGCCATGATTTTATTGTGGAGATGCAGGTTTCGATGTGGCTGAGGGGAGGGTTTTGGGTGGATTTGGTGGTGAGGTATATCTGGGTGTCATCAGTGTAGCAGTGAAAGTCCAGGTTGAGTTGGCGGAGGATGTGACCAAGGGGTAAGATGTAGCAGATGAAGAGGAGGGGGCCGAGGACTGAGCCCTGGGGGACCCCTGCGTTACTGGGGAGAGGGTGGATGAGTGACCGGAGAGGGAAATGAACTCCTGCCTGTTGGTGAGGTAGGATGTGAGCCAGTCAAGTGCAGAGCCCTCAACACCCAGTTACCGCAGCCTTTGTAGGAGGATGGAATGGTTTATAGTGTCAAAGGCTGCGCTGAGGTTCTGATGATCTGAGGTTCTGATGTTCTGAGGTTCTGATGATCTGAGGTTCTAATGTTCTAAGGTTATGAGGTTCTGATGGTCTCAGGTTCTAATGATCTGAGGTTCTAATTATCTAAGGTTCTGATGATCTGAGGTTCTAATGATCTGAGGTTCTAATGTTCTGAGGTTCTGATGTTCTGATGATCTGAGCTTCTGATGTTCTGAGGTTCTGAGGTTCTGACAAAAATAAATTGATTTGATTTGATTTGATTTGATTTGATTTGATTTGATTTGATGATTTGATCTGATGATCTGAGGTTCTGATGATCTGATCTGAGGTTCTGATGATCTGATCTGAGGTTCTGATGATCTGAGGTTCTGATGATCTGAGGTTCTAATGATCTGAGGTTCTAATGATCTGAGGTTCTAATGATCTGAGGTTCTGATGATCTGAGGTTCCGATGATCTGACCCTGAGGCTCAGAACATGACCATCCTGTAAGTTTTAGATGTCGTCACTTGGAAGCATTAGAACTCTTGAGAAGCATTAGAACCCTTGAGAAGCATCAGAACCGTTGAGAAGCATCAGAACCCTTGAGAAGCATTAGAACCCTTGAGAAGCATCAGAACCCTTGAGAAGCATTAGAACCCTTGAGAAGCATCAGAACCCTTGAGAAGCATTAGAACCCTTGAGAAGCATTAGAACCCTTGAGAAGCATCAGAACCATTAGAACCCTTGAGAAGCATTAGAACCCTTGAGAAGCAATAGAACCCTTGAGAAGCATCAGAACCATTAGAACCCTTGAGAAGCATTAGAACCCTTGAGAAGCATCAGAACCCTTGAGAAGCATCAGAAACCTTGAGAAGTCTGTGTGACAACATTTAATTTACTGTTCAATGTCACACACAACATGTGTGTTAAATTGATTGATTTTTTAAAAAAGGAAAAGGATTTGACATGCAGCCCACCACCCCG
Source organism: Eucyclogobius newberryi (assembly GCF_026437365.1). Taxonomy (NCBI): domain Eukaryota; kingdom Metazoa; phylum Chordata; class Actinopteri; order Gobiiformes; family Gobiidae; genus Eucyclogobius; species Eucyclogobius newberryi. Next base: position 49,620 of record NW_027316278.1, on the reverse strand, counting down.
AGCATGCAGCCCACCCCCGAGCATGCAGCCCACCCCCGAGCATGAGCCCACCCCCGAGCATTCAGGGACCGGAGCCGACGTAGAGCTAGCTAGCTTGGGTGTAGCATTGCTAGGCTGGTTCTCGGGACCGTTTTTCTTCTTGTTTTTCTCAGACATGTTCCTGTATCAAGTGTCTATGTTCTTGTGGCTGCTCCCACGAAGAAATATTGTGTCTCCCCAGATGAACTCGCAATAAAGACTGAGCCATCAGACTCGTCTGATCCAAGCAGAAGTCCAGCTACGCTCTACATTACAGGGCATAGCAGGGCAACTCGTCAGTCTGCTCCATACCCGGAAGTCCTGTTCTGAGGTTCTGATGATCTGAGGTTCTGATGATCTGAGGTTCTGATAATCTGAGGTTCTGATAATCTGAGGTTCTGATGATCTGAGGTTCTGATGTTCTGAGGTTCTGATGATCTGAGGTTCTGATGTTCTGAGGTTCTGATGTTCTGAGGTTCTGATGATCTGAGGTTCTGAGGTTCTGAGGTTCTGAGGTTCTGATGTTCTGAGGTTCTGGTAATCTGAGGTTCTAATGTGCTTAGGTTCTGAGGTTCTGATGATCTGAGGTTCTAATGATCTGAGGTTCTGATGATCTGAGGTTCTAATGATCTGAGGTTCTGATGATCTGAGGTTCTAATGTTCTGAGGCTCTGATGTTCTGAGGTTCTAATGATCTGAGGTTCTGATGATCTGAGGTTCTGATGATCTGAGGTTCTGATGTTCTTAGGTTCTGATGATCTGAGGTTCTAATGTTCTTAGGTTCTGAGGTTCTAATGATCTGAGGTTCTAATGTTCTTAGGTTCTGAGGTTCTGATGATCTGAGGTTCTGATGATCTGAGGTTCTGATGATCTGAGGTTCTAATGTTCTGAGGTTCTGAGGTTCTAATGATCTGAGGTTCTAATGTTCTTAGGTTCTGAGGTTCTGATGATCTGCAGTTCTGATGATCTGAAGTTCTGATGTTCTGAGGTTCTGATGATCTGAGGTTCTGATGTTCTGAGGTTCTGATGATCTGAGGTTCTAATGTTCTTAGGTTCTGAGGTTCTGATGATCTCAGGTTCTAATGATCTGAGGTTCTAATTATCTGAGGTTCTGATGATCTGAAGTTCTGATGTTCAGAGGTTCTGATGTTCTGAGGTTCTGATGTTCTGAGGTTCTGATGATCTGATGTTCTGAGGTTCTGATGTTCTGAGGTTCTAATGTTCTGAGGTTCTGATGTTCTGATGATCTTTACTGTTCAATGTCACACACAACATGTGTGTTAAATTGATTGATTTTTTAAAAAAGGAAAAGGATTTGACATGCAGCCCACCACCCCGAGCATGCAGCCCACCCCCGAGCATGCAGCCCACCCCCGAGCATGAGCCCACCCCCGAGCATTCAGGGACCGGAGCCGACGTAGAGCTAGCTAGCTTGGGTGTAGCATTGCTAGGCTGGTTCTCGGGACCGTTTTTCTTCTTGTTTTTCTCAGACATGTTCCTGTATCAAGTGTCTATGTTCTTGTGGCTGCTCCCACAAAGAAATATTGTGTCTCCCCAGATGAACTCGCAATAAAGACTGAGCCATCAGACTCGTCTGATCCAAGCAGAAGTCCAGCTACGCTCTACATTAAAGGCAAATATCCACAACAGGGCATAGCAGGGCAACTCGTCAGTCTGCTCCATACCCGGAAGTCCTGTTCTGAGGTTCTGATGATCTGAGGTTCTGATGATCTGAGGTTCTGATGATCTGAGGTTCTGATAATCTGAGGTTCTGATAATCTGAGGTTCTGATGATCTGAGGTTCTGATGATCTGAGGTTCTGAGGTTCTGAGGTTCTGATGTTCTGATAATCTGAGGTTCTAATGTGCTTAGGTTCTGAGGTTCTGATGATCTGAGGTTCTAATGTTCTTAGGTTCTGAGGTTCTAATGTTCTGAGGCTCTGATGTTCTGAGGCTCTGATGTTCTGAGGTTCTAATGATCTGAGGTTCTGATGATCAAATCAAATCAAATCAAATCAATTTATTTTTGTAAGGCCCAAAATCACAACAACAGTTGCCTCTGAGGGCCACAGGGAGAAATGAATCAACAATGTCTGTGGTGGCGAGGGACGATGTCCCAGGGTCCTCTGTCCTTAGACTCTCCTTCTCGGCCAGGAAAAACTACAAAAAAAAAAACCTCTTTGGGAAAAAAACGTAGAAACCTGGAGGAGTTCCAGTGAAGGAGAGATCCGACTCTCACAGACGGACAGACGGACACAAGGAGACTGGAGCTGGACCCACTCTTCAGGCAGAAGAGGGACCGACTGAGGCGAACTGGACCCACTCTTCAGGCAGATGAGGGACCGTCTGAGTCGAGCTGGACCCACTCTTCAGGCAGAAGAGGGACCGTCTGAGTCGAGCTGGACCCACTCTTCAGGCAGAAGAGGGACCGTCGGAGGCGAGCTGGACCCACTCTTCAGGCAGACGAGGGACCGTCGGAGGCGAGCTGGACCCACTCTTCAGGCAGATGAGGGACCGACTGAGGCGAACTGGAGCCACTCTTCAGGCAGATGAGGGACCGTCCACACAGGGCAGGGACCACTTCACCAGGGGAGGGGCATCTGGGTCCACAGGTCCTCAGGAGTGAGAGAAAGAAAAGAAGGCGGTGAACAGTTTGCAAGTGGAATCAAAAAATAAATATTGTTTGATAGCATAAGTAGTCAGAAGAAGAAGAGGATAGTGCTCAAGCTGTCATACTTCCCCCAGCATAGTTACTCCTAGGGCAGCGTAGCTGAAGCTGTGGGTTTATCTTTCTGTTCCTAACTACTCTGACCATAAGCGATTTCGAAGAGGAACGTTTTAAGCCTGGACTTAAATGAAGAGACTGTGTCAGCATATTTAACATGGGTCGGGAGCTGATTCCATAACACAGGAGCTTGGGAGCTAAACGCTCTACCTCCTACAGTACTTTTAGAGACTCTTGGCACCACCAGAAGGCCAGCATTCTGAGAGCGAAGAGCTCTGTTTGGATGATATGGTTCTATAGCATCTTTGAGGTAGGATGGGGCCATGTCATTTATGGCTTTGTAGGTCAAGAGTAGAATTTTGAATTTGATTCTAGACTCGACGGGGAGCCAGTGAAGAGACTTCAGCACTGGTGTAATGTGCTCTCTTCTTTTTGTTCCTGTTAGTAATCTTGCTGCTGCATTTTGAACCAGTTGAAAGCTTTTTATGGAGCTTTTAGGACACGCTGCAAGCAGGGAGTTACAGTAGTCTAATCTAGTCGTTACAAATGCATGGATAAGTTTTTCAGCATCACTTTTAGGCAGGATTCTTCTGATTTTTGAGGTTTTGATGATCTGAGGTTCTGATGTTCTTAGGTTCTGATGATCTGAGGTTCTAATGTTCTTAGGTTCTGAGGTTCTAATGATCTAAGGTTCTAATGTTCTTAGGTTCTGAGGTTCTGAGGTTCTAATGATCTGAGGTTCTAATGTTCTTAGGTTCTGAGGTTCTGATGATCTGCGGTTCTGATGATCTGAAGTTCTGATTTTCTGAGGTTCTGATGATCTGAGGTTCTAATGATCTGAGGTTCTGATGTTCTGAGGTTCTGATGATCTGAGGTTCTGATGATCTGAGGTTCTGATGATCTGAGGTTCTGATGTTCTTAGGTTCTGATGATCTGAGGTTCTAATGTTCTTAGGTTCTGAGGTTCTAATGATCTGAGGTTCTAATGTTCTTAGGTTCTGAGGTTCTAATGATCTGAGGTTCTAATGTTCTTAGGTTCTGAGGTTCTGATGATCTGCGGTTCTGATGATCTGAAGTTCTGATGTTCTGAGGTTCTGATGATCTGAGGTTCTAATGATCTGAGGTTCTGATGATCTGAGGTTCTAATGTTCTGAGGTTCTGATGTTCTGGGGTTCTGATGATCTGAGGTTCTGAGGTTCTAATGATCTCAGGTTCTAATGTTCTGAGGTTCTGATGATCTGATGTTCTGAGGTTCTGATGATCTGAGGTTCTGAGGTTCTGATGTTCTGAGGTTCTAATGATCTCGGGTTCTAATGTTCTGAGGTTCTGATGTTCTGAGGTTCTGATGATCTGAGGTTCTGATGATCTGAGGTTCTGATGTTCTGAGGTTCTAATGTTCTGAGGTTCTGATGAGCTGAGGTTCTAATGATCTGAGGTTCTGATGATCTGAGGTTCTGAGGTTCTGAGGTTCTGATGTTCTGAGGTTCTGATGATCTGAGGTTCTGATGATCTGAGGTTCTAATGATCTGAGGTTCTGATGATCTGAGGTTCTAATGATCTGAGGTTCTGATGATCTGAGGTTCTGATGATCTGAGGTTCTAATGATCTGAGGTTCTGATGATCTGAGGTTCCGATGATCTGACCCTGAGGCTCAGAACATGACCATCCTGTAAGTTTTAGATGTCGTCACTTCATTAAATCAATTTATTTTTGTTAGGCCCAAAATCACAACAACAGTTGCCTCTGAGGGCCACAGGGAGAAATGAATCAACAATGTCTGTGGTGGCGATGAAGTCAGACAATGTCTGTGGTGGCGATGGAGTCAGACAATGTCTGTGGTGGCGAGGGACGATGTCCCAGGGTCCTCTGTACTTAGACTCTCCTTCTCGGCCAGGAAAAACTACAAAAAAAACCTCTTTGGGAAAAAAGCGTAGGAACCTGGAGGAGTTCCAGTGAAGGAGAGATCCCACTCTCTCAGACACGAGGGAGACTGGAACTGGACCCACTCTTCAGGCAGATGAGGGACCGTCGGAGGCGAGCTGGACCCACTCTTCAGGCAGATGAGGGACCGTCTGAGTCGAGCTGGACCCACTCTTCAGGCAGATGAGGGACCGTCGGAGGTGAACTGGCCCCGTCCACACAGGGCAGGGACCACTTCACCAGGAGAGGGGCATCTGGGTCCACAGGTCCTCAGGAGTGAGAGAGGAAAAAGAAGGCGGTGAACAGTTTGCAAGTGGAATTAAAAAATAAATATTGTTTGATAGCATAAGTAGTCAGAAGAAGAGGATAGTGCTCAAGCTGACATACTTACCCCAGCACAGTTACTTCTAGGGCAGCGTAGCTAAAGCTGTGGGTTTACGTTTCTGTTCCTAACTAGTCTGACCATAAGCGATTTCGAAGAGGAACGTTTTAAGCCTGGACTTAGATGAAGAGACTGTGTCAGTATATTTAACATGGGCCGGGAGCTGATTCCATAACACAGGAGCTTGGTAGCTAAACGCTCTACCTCCTACAGTACTTTTAGAGACTCTTGGCACCACCAGAAGGCTCTACCTCCTACAGTACTTTTAGAGACTCTTGGGACCACCAGAAGGCCGGCATTCTGAGAGCGAAGAGCTCTGTTTGGATGATATGGTTCTATAGCATCTTTGAGGTAGGATGGGGCCATGTCATTTATGGCTTTGTAGGTCAGGAGTAGAATTTTAAATTTGATTCTAAACTGGACGGGGAGCCAGTGAAGAGACTTCAGCACTGGTGTAATGTGCTCTTTTCTTTTTGTTCCTGTTAGTAATCTTGCTGCTGCATTTTGAACCAGTTGAAAGCTTTTTATGGAGCTTTTAGGACACGCTGCAAGCAGGAGTTACAGTAGTCTAATCTAGTCGTTACAAATGCATGGATACGTTTTACAGCATCGCTTTTAGGCAGGATTCTTCTGATTTTGGCTCTTGTTGCGCAAATGGAAATAGGCTGTTTTACAAGCTTGATTTATATGAGCTTTAAATGAGAGCTCCTGGTCAAATAAGACTCCAAGATTTCTTACAGTAGAACTAGAGGCTACACTAACATTGTCCAGTGTGACTATCTGCCCAGATAGAGAGTCTCGTAGATGCTTAGGGCCAAGCACAATGACCTTGTTTTTTTCAGGGTTAAGAAGCAGGTAGTTTAATGTCATCCAGGTTTTTATCTCCTTCACACAAGTACTAAGTCTGTCTACTTGATCGCTCTGATCAGGTTTCATTGATAAATACAGCTGAGTGCCGTCTGCATAGCAGTGGAAGTTAATGCCATGCTTTCTGATAATGTTGCCTAACGGCAGCATATAAAGGGTAAACAGAATTGGACCGAGTACCGAACCCTGTGGCACACCGTAAATTACTTTAGAGCATGGTGAGGAGCTCTGGTTTACATTAACAAATTGGAACCTATCAGATAGATAGGATTTAAACCAGCTGAGGGCGGGGCCTCTGAGGGCGGGGCCTCCAACACCTACATCACATTCTAACCTCTGCAGTAGAATGTTGTGGTCGATGGTCAAATGCTGAGGTCCAACAGAACCAGGATTGAGACCAGTCCATCGTCAGCGGCTAATAACAAATCATTTGTGACTTTAACTAGTGCAGTTTCAGTGCTGTGGTGGGCTCTGAACCCTGACTGGAAAACTTCAAATAAGTTATTGTCCTGCAGGTGGCGACAAAGCTGTTTTACTACAACTTTTTCAAGGATTTTAGAGACGAAAGGAAGATTTGAAATAGGTCTGTAGTTTACCAATAGGTCGGGATCTAGATTAGGCTTTTTCAGAAGAGGTTTAATGACTGCATGTTTGAAGGACTGTGGAACATAGCCACTTTCGAGTGAAGTATTTATTATATTAAGAATAGGGTCTATAATTAGGGGGAGAATGTCTTTGAGGAGCTTGGAATGGGGTCTAGGACACAAGTTGAGCTTTTAGAGGACATAATGGCTGAAGTTATCTCTGCTTGATCAACAGCTGTTTACAGCTGGATTTATATGGGATGTTAGATTTACAGCTTGGGCTAGTTCAGGGCTAATAGCGGGGGTAATTTCATCTCATTTATCTCTGATTGTTTTTATTTTATTGTTAAAACATAGGAGGAAATCATCAGAGCTAAGTGTAGCTGGGAGTGAGGGCTCTACTGCTCTGTGACAGTTTGTTAGCCTAGCTACAGCGCTGAAAAGAAATTTAGTGTTACTTTTGTTGACTTTTATTAGATGTGAATAATATCTGGTTCTGGCCTCACACAGAGCTGCTGACAGGACAGGAGCAACTTTTCCTGCTTTTAGAGATTCTTCTGTGTGAGAGTGACGAAATAATCCCTCTAACTTTCTAACTCTTTGTTTATGTGAACGCAGTTCTTGGTTGTACCAGGAGGAGGCGCTTTGGCCTAATGACCTTCTGTTTTAACGGTGCTGCAACATCAAGAGCAGACTTCAGAGAATTCATGGTCACATCGACAAATTGATCACTTATACTGGGACTAAAACTGTTCTCAGCAGGATCACATGACGTGATCACATGACGTGATCACATGACGTGATCACATGACATGTCACTGAATATTGGCTCTATTATTTCCTTGAATTTTGAGATAGATTTTTCAGATATTGTCCTTTTCATTATAACTTTATTCTGTGGGACTGGATGATCTTTAAGAATAAACTGAAAGGTAATTATGAAATGATCTGACAATATAGAGTTTTGAGGGAAGACAATGAGGTCACTAATCTCTGTTCCATACGTTAGGACAAGATCCAGAGTGTTCTTGTGAGTGTGAGTCGGTTTATTTACATTCTGAGTGAAACCAATGCTGTCTAACAAGGCGCTGAAGGCATTACTGAGAGCGTCATCACTCATGTTCACGTGGATATTAAAGTCTCCAGCTATAACTATTTTATCCCAGGCTAGCACTAAGTTTGAGATAAAGTCAGAAAACTCTGTTAAAAACTCTGAATAGGGACCAGGAGGTGGGTAGATAACTATGGACAAAACTCCTTTTTGGTTTTTCATATTTGGACATGTGATCGACAGCATAAGGCTTTCAAATGAGTGAAATGCATTGTTAGTTTTAGGGCTCATGAGTCGCTTGAGTGTGAGATCACTGCCACACCACCACCTCGGCCTGTGCTCCTGGCGGTCTGAAAGTTAACATGGGTGGGTGGGGTTAACATGGGTGGGTGGGGTTAACATGGGTGGGTGGGGTTAACATGAGTGGGTGGAGTTAACATGGGTGGGTGGGGTTAACATGGGTGGGTGGGGTTAACATGGGTGGGTGGGGTTAACATGGGTGGGTGGGGTTAACGTGGGTGGGTGGGGTGGACTCATTTAGTCTGACGTAGTCGTCTTGTTGAAGCCACGTTTCAGTTAGAGCTAGAAGATCTATGTTATAGTCACTAATTAATTCATTAACTAAAAGCGATTTGGAGGAAATTGCTCTAATGTTGATCAGTCACATTTTACGTGTTTATTCATTTGTATATTTGTGTCATTTGTGATTGTTATTTTCCTTAAGTTATTTTGTCTGACGCCTGAAATAGTTTTTCTGAGATGTGACTTTTTGGCGTTATTTGTACGAGGGACAACGAGGGACAACGAGGGACAACGAGGGACAACGAGGGACAACGAGGGACAACGAGGGACAACGAGGGACACGAGGGACACGAGGGACACGAGGGACACACACAGTCTCTATCTGTCTTGAATCTGAACACTTCACATGTAACAGAACGGGCGAGAGTTCAGCGACAGAGGAGCATCTTAAACTGCTGCTCTGCGCCCGGGGCTCATCCCTAGATGGTCACTTGACACGACTAAGACTATCGGTCAAATTCCGATCTAGTAGGGATGTACCCTCCGAAGTCGGATGGATGCCATCCCTGCGTATGAGCCCGGGCTTTCCCCAAAACGCACTCCAGTTATCAATAAAGACTACGTTGTTTTGAGGGCACCATCTAGATAACCAGCTGTTGATGCTGAAAGACGGCTGTACAATTCAGCATTGATCCGATTGGGCAGGGGACCTGAAAATATTACAGTGTCTGACATCGACTTCGCCCCCGGGTAACACCTAACGCTAGCAGCTGGCAGCTTCACGTCTCTAACAATAGAACTCCCGATTACAAGAGTTTCTCTAGTGTGTTCAGCGGGCGTGTGTTCGCTGAGGGGAGAAAACCTATTATAGACGTGAGGCTCACGGTGCTCTAAGGTTTGGCGTTTAGCGCCTTGTCCCCTCCGAACTGTCAGAAATTGGTCCCTATTCTGTTCCTGGTCTAGTCCCGGCTGCACGGGAGGCGCTGAGGGGCTGAGCTCGGCCTTACTGCTACTGCTAATGCTACGCCCTGCAGCGCGGTCCGGTAGCCCTCGCGCTAAAACCAAACTATAACTGGACTTTAGCTCCTCTAAACAGCGGATCCGCGCTTCTAACTCCGTAACCCTGGCCTCCAAAACTACCACTACACTGCACTTCACGCACCTATCATCAGAGAAGGAGCCAGGGTTCTGACTCGACATATGACAGCTTAAACAGGTAAAGGTAGGTCCAGCCATGACGCTAGCGGCTAGGCTGCGCTAGGCTAGTTCAGGCTGGAGCTAGAGAGTGAGGAGGGCTTTTTAATCCACGAAATACTGAAAAGTGAGCGGCTTGAGGCTCCGGATTGTTTGCGGAAAAATCAAACGCTCACTTTTGTGTATATGATGCGTAAATAGTGTGTATAATTCGTGGATTAATCGGTAAAAGGCTCTAAGAACGAACAGCTCTGAAAACGCGACACACTCACCGAAAATGACGTCACCTCCACTTGGAAGCATTAGAACCCTTGAGAAGCATCAGAACCCTTGAGAAGCATCAGAACCCTTGAGAAGCATTAGAACCCTTGAGAAGCATCAGAACCCTTGAGAAGCATTAGAACCCTTGAAGCATCAGAACCCTTGAGAAGCATTAGAACCCTTGAGAAGCATCAGAACCCTTGAGAAGTATTAGAACCCTTGAGAAGCATTAGAACCCTTGAGAAGCATTAGAACCCTTGAGAAGCATTAGAACCCTTGAGAAGCATCAGAACCCTTGAGAAGCATCAGAACCCTTGAGAAGCATTAGAACCCTTGAGAAGCATTAGAACCCTTGAGAAGCATCAGAACCATTAGAACCATTGAGAAGCATTAGAACCCTTGAGAAGCATCAGAACCATTAGAATCCTTGAGAAGCATCAGAACCCACGAGAAGCATTAGAACCCTTGAGAAGCATTAGAACCCTTGAGAAGCATTAGAACCCCTGAGAAGCATCAGAACCATTAGAACCATTGAGAAGCATTAGAACCCTTGAGAAGCATCAGAACCATTAGAACCATTGAGAAGCATTAGAACCCTTGAGAAGCATCAGAACCATTAGAACCCTTGAGAAGCATTAGAACCCTTGAGAAGCATCAGAACCCTTGAGAAGCATTAGAACCCCTGAGAAGCATCAGAACCCTTGAGAAGCATTAGAACCCTTGAGAAGCATTAGAACCCTTGAGAAGCATTAGAACCATTGAGAAGCATCAGAACCATTAGAACCCTTGAGAAGCATTAGAACCCTTGAGAAGCATCAGAACCCTTGAGAAGCATCAGAACCCTTGAGAAGCATTAGAACCCCTGAGAAGCATCAGAACCATTAGAACCCTTGAGAAGCATTAGAACCCTTGAGAAGCATCAGAACCCTTGAGAAGCATTAGAACCCTTGAGAAGCATCAGAACCATTAGAACCCTTGAGAAGCATTAGAACCCTTGAGAAGCATCAGAACCCTTGAGAAGCATCAGAACCCTTGAGAAGCATTAGAACCCCTGAGAAGCATCAGAACCATTAGAACCCTTGAGAAGCATTAGAACCCTTGAGAAGCATCAGAACCCTTGAGAAGCATTAGAACCCTTGAGAAGCATTAGAACCCTTGAGAAGTCTGTGTGACAACATTTAATTTACTGTTCAATGTCACACACAACATGTGTGTTAAATTGATTGATTTTTAAAAAAAGGAAAAGGATTTGACTGTATCAAAGTTTTGGGGAGGAGACAGAATTCAGTACTTGAAAGTGGACAGCGTTCTTCTCCTGTGGCCTGCAAAGTTAAAGTGAATTAAAATGGTTTATTTCTTTGTGCCATTAGTGCTTTTGTTTGTTTTAAGATGTAAAAAAGACACTTGTCATCCATGCTCTTCTTTTTATACCATAGATCATCATAAGACATGTCATAGTGTTGTTCATATGTGGCACATATTCTGTCACTCAAATGAAGAAAGCATAACAACAGTCTGTTTTTCAAAAGGGCATTTTTCTACTTTTTTTCCTCAAAAGCCTATAAAAAGGGACAAAATGCATTCTTTCTATCAGTCCAAATGCTGTGGTGTTATTCTAGCCCCTCCCACTTATGAAAGAGGCGACCGCTGTTTCGACCTCAGGCGTTACAAACATAAATGGAACTGAACTTCAAAGTGGATATTGATTACAGAAACATGCATGTTATAAAATATACTAAAAGCTTCTATTTAGTATATTTTATGAGTTATGTGGGGCACCAGCAAATATCAGGCAACAAGAGTTTTATCTGTCTAACGAAAATGTGCAGGGGTCAGCTCTGTCAGCTCTGCAGGGGTCAGCTCTGCAGGGGTCAGCTCTGCAGGGGTCAGCTCTGTCAGCTCTGCAGGGGTCAGCTCTGCAGGGGTCAGCTCTGCAGGGTCAGCTCTGTCAGCTCTGCAGGGGTCAGCTCTGCAGGGTCAGCTCTGTCAGCTCTGCAGGGGTCAGCTCTGCAGGGGTCAGCTCTATCAGCTCTGCAGGGGTCAGCTCTGCAGGGGTCAGCTCTATCAGCTCTGCAGGGGTCAGCTCTGTCAGCTCTGCAGGGGTCAGCTCTGTCAGCTCTGCAGGGGTCAGCTCTGCAGGGGTCAGCGCTGTCAGCCCTGCAGGGGTCAGCTCTGCAGGGGTCAGCACTGTCAGCCCTGCAGGGGTCAGCTCTTTCAGCTCTGCAGGGGTCAGCTCTGTTAGCTCTGCAGGGGTCAGCTCTGTCAGCTCTGCAGGGGTCAGCTCTGTCAGCTCTGCTGGGGTCAGCTCTGTCAGCTCTGCAGGGGTCAACTCTGCAGGCGTCAGCTCTGTCAGCCCTGCAAGGGTCAGCTCTGTCAGCTCTGCAGGGTCAGCTCTGCAGGGGTCAGCGCTGTCAGCCCTGCAGGGGTCAGCTCTGTCAGCTCTGCTGGGGTCAGCTCTGTCAGCTCTGCAGGGGTCAACTCTGCAGGCGTCAGCTCTGTCAGCCCTGCAAGGGTCAGCTCTGTCAGCTCTGCAGGGTCAGCTCTGCAGGGGTCAGCGCTGTCAGCCCTGCAGGGGTCAGCTCTGTCAGCTCTGCAGGGGTCAGCTCTGTCAGCTCTGCAGGGGTCAGCTCTGTCAGCTCTGCAGGGGTCAGCTCTGTCAGCTCTGCAGGGGTCAGCTTTGCAGGGGTCAGCTCTGCAGGGGTCAGCTCTGATAACGTCAGGCTGAAGAAGCACTAGAATCTCTTTTCCTTGAGAGGAGCGAGCGATGGTCTTGAAGAGATGAAGAGTATTATGATGAGAGACTAAACGTTGGCTTCTTGGCTTGTCTCAAAAGTTCTTAGTTTGGCTGAGATAAAGCAGGGGATGTGCTCTGTGTCCACGCCCCCTGTGTCCCTCTCCTTTTAGCTAAGCTGGTCCCTGGATTTTGGCGCCAATGTTCAGCCAATCAGCACACACCCTAGTGAGTCAGCAGCGGCAGCTTTCCAATGAAATATGCGCTCATCTACATGTTACCAAATTACACCGATTTAAACATCCACAAGACATTTATAACATATGTTGTCGTGTCGTTGTCAAGTCTTCAGTCAGATGATTGTGTGATAAAACATCATAGTCTTTTAGTTGAGTTTTAGCTTTCATCTTGGGAGAGAAAATGCCTAATTTCAGAGAGTTATTTTGGAAAAGTTTATTCTAAGCGTGCTAGTTTTAGAGGAGGAGGAATGCTACATCCAAAATGAGGGAAGAGTCCATAACACTGGTCCTGCTGATGTCGCTTCCTGCAGGTCAGATGCAGGTTAGATACAGGTCAGATGCAGGTCAAGTAGAGACATGGACATTAAACCTGCAGCACAAAGATTTCTGTGGAGCTGGGTTTGTTGTAGTCCTGATGGTGTGAACAGGGCTGTAGTGAAAGTTACTCCTAAATGAGATACAACTGCATCTGACTCTGAAACTCTCTATGTCCAACAGGACCAGGACCAGGACCTGGACCAGGACCAGAAACAAGACCAGGACAAAACTCCGGGGGGTCTGAGGAAGACTATGCTCCAGTTGACTTTTCCTTCCCTCCCCCTGATGAAAGCCCAGAAAGACCAGAGACCGGACCAGAGACCGGACCAGAGACCGGACCAGAGGCCGGACCAGAGGCCGGACCAGAGGCCGGACCAGAGGCCGGACCAGAGACCAGACGAGAGATCAGACCAGAAATTAGACCAGAAGCCAGACCAGATGCTAGACCAGAGTCCAGACCAGAGACAGGACCAGTGACCAAACCAAGGTCCAGACCAGATGAAATTGTGAGCACACAAGAAGACAACAAGGAAGGAAACGAGGAGAAGAGGAAGGAAGAAAATAAAGAAACAAAAGAGATAAACAAAGAGGAGACAAGAAAGGAGCCAAAAGAGGAGACAAGAGAGGAAGCAAAAGGGGAGACGAAAGAGGAGACAAGAGAGGAAGCAAAAGGGGAAAAGAAAGAGGAGGCACAGAAGGAGACGAGAGAGGAGGCAAAGAAGGAGACAAAAGAGGACGCAAAGGAGGAAACAAGAGAGGAGGCTAAGAAGGAGATGAGAGAAGAGGCAAAGAAGGAAATGAAAGAGGAGGCAAAGGAGACAAGAGAGGAGGCAAAGAAGGAGATGAGAGAGGAGGCAAAGAAGGAGATGAGAGAGGAGGCAAAGAAGGAAATGAAAGAGGAGGCAAAGGAGACAAGAGAGGAGGCAAAGAAGGAGACAAGAGAGGAGGCAAAGAAGGAGACAAGAGAGGAGGCAAAGAAGGTGATTAAAGAGGAGGCAAGGAAAGAGACGAGAGAGGAGAGAAGAGGAGGAAGTAAAGAAGAAAGTAGAGAGGAGAAACAGGAGGCGAAAAAAGAAGGAATAAAAGAGAAGGAGGAAAAGAAGAAGCAGGAGAAGAAATATGAGAGAAAAGGTTTGTCTCCAGAACAAGAAAATACACTAATTCTGATTCAACTGTACTTAATGTGTTTGTTTGTTTGTTTGTTTGTTTGTTTGTTTGTTTGTGTTTTTTAGTGACTCAGAAGATCCTGATTCCGGGCTCCAGCAGCGCTTTGTCCAAAATCGCCTATGTCTCTTTCGCAGGTGAAATACAAACATATGCTCGGACCATTTATCCATCCAACCCTGAACCTAACCCTGAACCTGAACCTGACCCTAACCCTAACCCTGACCCTGACCCTAACCCTGACCCTAACCCTGACCCTGAACCTGGCCCTAACCCTAACCCTAACCCTGACCCTAACCCTAACCCTAACCCTGACCCCGAACCTGACCCTAACCCTGGCCCTAACCCTAACCCTGACCCTAACCCTGACCCTAACCCTGACCCTAACCGTGACCCTAACCGTGACCTTGACCCTGACCCTGACCCTGACCCTAACCCCTGACCATGACCATGACCATGACCATGACCATGACCCTAACCCTAACCCTAACCCTGACCCTGACCCTAACCCCTGACCATGACCCTAACCCTGACCTAACCCCTGACCATTACCCTGAACCTGACCCTAACCCTGACCCTGACCCTAATCCTGACCTACAGAACATGTGACAGTGGTTTACCTCCAGGTGGAGGAGCTTTGACGCTAACATGACTGAACTCAGTTGCATTTCCTTGTGAATAATGAGCACTTGGAGTTATTAAGAAATGGGAAACATTCTTCATGACCCTGACCCTGAACCTGATCCTGAACCTGGACCTGACCCTGACCCTGACCCTGACCCTGACCCTGACCCTGACCCTGACCCTGAACCTGAACCTGGACCTGACCCTGAACCTGAACCTGGACCTGACCCTGACCCTGACCCTGAACCTGACCCTGACCCTGACCCTGACCCTGACCCTGAACCTGGACCTGGACCTGACCCTGAACCTGAACCTGAACCTGAACCTGACCCTGAACCTGAACCTGAACCTGACCCTGACCCTGACCCTGACCCTGACCCTGAACCTGGACCTGGACCTGACCCTGAACCTGAACCTGAACCTGAACCTGACCCTGAACCTGGACCTGGACCTGACCCTGACCCCGACCCCTAACCCTGACCATGACCCTGAACCTGACCCTGATCATGACCCTAACCCTTCATATTATGTTCAGTGAGGAAAATAAGTATTTGAACAACTTCTCCCACTTAGACCTTATGGAGGGTCTGAAATGTTCATTGTCGGTGCATTTCCACTGTGAGAATCACATTTTGGAATAATTGAATTGTATGTTGACCCTGAAATGACTCCATTTAACTTTCAAACAGTTTTTCTCCTTTTCAAACTCCTCGAACACAAACACAACACAAATGTCCCACTCACAGTTGTTACGAGTCTCTGACAGAACCATGAGGGGAATAAAACCATTTCACCTAAACATTAGAAGATTTTTTGTTTGTTTTTTGTTTATATAGAAATGAAACGGTCAGAACTGAAGTGGATTAACTAATTAACGCAGAGATTTACTATATTTGTGCAGCCGTCACAAGGGTAAAAGGTGCGAGAGATTTAATGATGTGTGTTTCTGACCAATAGGATCTACTTTCTGCTCGTTTACAGGTTAAAACATGAACACATTGTAAATGACTCTCTTGTTTCCTCGTGTCGTAGCGTGTGAGTGCAACGGTCACTCCAATCGCTGCAGTTTCATCGACTTCCTGGACGTGGTGACGTGTGTGAGCTGCAAACACAACACCAGAGGAACAAAGTGTCATCTGTGTCGTTTAGGCTTCTACCGTAACGTCTCTCTGCCTCTGAGCAATGACGACGCATGCACAGGTAATACTAGCAAATCGCCATGGCAACGGACTAAACCAATATGTCACAACTGAAGTGAGACATTTCAGACTTATTTAAGAGTGAGTGGTGTTTGTGAATAGTTTTTAACTGATAAGACTGATGTGAGGGGAGGGGGGACACTGTGACAGGAGGGGGCACTGTGACAGGAGGGGGCACTGTGAGTGGAGGGGGGGACACTCTGAGGGGAGGGGACACTGTGAGGGGAGGGGGGGACACTGTGAGGGGAGGGGGGGACACTGTGAGGGGAGGGGACACTGTGAGAGGAAGGGGGACACTGTGAGGGGAGAGGGGGCACTGTGAGGGGAGGGGACACTGTGAAGGGAGGGGGGGACACTGTGAGGGGAGGGGACACTGTGAGGGGAGGGGACACTGTGAGAGGAGGGGGGGACATTGTGAGGGGAGGGGACACTGTGAGAGAAAGGGGGACACTGTGAGGGGAGGGGGGGACACTGTGAGGGGAGGGGGCACTGTGAGGGGAGGGGGGGACACTGTGAGGGGAGGGGACACTGTGAGAGGAAGGGGGGGGGACACTGTGAGGGGAGAGGGGGCACTGTGAGGGGAGGGGACACTGTGAAGGGAGGGGGGGACACTGTGAGGGGAGGGGACACTGTGACAGGAGGGGGCACTGTGAGTGGAGGGGACACTGTGACAGGAGGGGACACTGTGAGAGAAAGGGGGACACTGTGAGGGGAGGGGGGGACACTGTGAGGGGAGGGGGCACTGTGAGATAAAGGGGGACACTGTGAGGGGAGGGGGGGACACTGTGAGAGGAGGGGACACTGTGACAGGAGGGGACACTGTGAGAGAAAGGGGGACACTGTGAGGGGAGGGGGGGCACTGTGAGGGGAGGGGACACTGTGAGAGGAAGGGGGACACTGTGAAGGGAGGGGGGGACACTGTGAGGGGAGGGGACACTGTGAGGGGAGGGGACACTGTGAGAGGAGGGGGGGACATTGTGAGGGGAGGGGACACTGTGAGGGGAGGGGACACTGTGAGAGGAAGGGGGGGACACTGTGAGGGGAGAGGGGGCACTGTGAGGGGAGGGGACACTGTGAAGGGAGGGGGGGACACTGTGAGGGGAGGGGACACTGTGACAGGAGGGGGCACTGTGAGTGGAGGGGACACTGTGACAGGAGGGGACACTGAGAGAAAGGGGGGACACTGTGAGGGGAGGGGGCACTGTGAGATAAAGGGGGACACTGTGAGGGGAGGGGGGGACACTGTGAGAGGAAGGGGGACACTGTGAGGGGAGAGGGGGCACTGTGAGGGGAGGGGACACTGTGAAGGGAGGGGGGGACACTGTGAGGGGAGGGGACACTGTGAGGGGAGGGGACACTGTGAGAGGAGGGGGGGACATTGTGAGGGGAGGGGACACTGTGAGAGAAAGGGGGACACTGTGAGGGGAGGGGGGGACACTGTGAGGGGAGGGGGCACTGTGAGGGGAGGGGGGGACACTGTGAGGGGAGGGGACACTGTGAGAGGAAGGGGGGGGACACTGTGAGGGGAGAGGGGGCACTGTGAGGGGAGGGGACACTGTGAAGGGAGGGGGGGACACTGTGAGGGGAGGGGACACTGTGACAGGAGGGGGCACTGTGAGTGGAGGGGACACTGTGACAGGAGGGGACACTGTGAGAGAAAGGGGGACACTGTGAGGGGAGGGGGGGACACTGTGAGGGGAGGGGGCACTGTGAGATAAAGGGGGACACTGTGAGGGGAGGGGGGGACACTGTGAGAGGAGGGGGGGACACTGTGAGTGGAGGGGACACTGTGACAGGAGGGGACACTGTGAGAGAAAGGGGGACACTGTGAGGGGAGGGGGGGCACTGTGAGGGGAGGGGACACTGTGAGAGGAAGGGGGACACTGTGAAGGGAGGGGGGGACACTGTGAGGGGAGGGGACACTGTGAGGGGAGGGGACACTGTGAGAGGAGGGGGGGACATTGTGAGGGGAGGGGACACTGTGAGGGGAGGGGACACTGTGAGAGAAAGGGGGGGACACTGTGAGGGGAGGGGACACTGTGAGAGGAAGGGGGGGACACTGTGAGGGGAGGGGACACTGTGAAGGGAGGGGGGGACACTGTGAGGGGAGGGGACACTGTGACAGGAGGGGGCACTGTGAGTGGAGGGGACACTGTGAAAGGAGGGGACACTGTGAGAGAAAGGGGTGACACTGTGAGGGGAGGGGGCACTGTGAGATAAAGGGGGACACTGTGAGGGGAGGGGGGGACACTGTGAGAGGAGGGGGGGACACTGTGAGTGGAGGGGACACTGTGACAGGAGGGGACACTGTGAGAGAAAGGGGGACACTGTGAGGGGAGGGGGGGCACTGTGAGGGGAGGGGACACTGTGAAGGGAGGGGGGGACACTGTGAGGGGAGGGGACACTGTGAGGGGAGGGGACACTGTGAGAGGAAGGGGGACATTGTGAGGGGAGAGGGGGCACTGTGAGGGGAGGGGACACTGTGAAGGGAGGGGGGGACACTGTGAGGGGAGGGGACACTGTGAGGGGAGGGGGCACTGTGAGATAAAGGGGGACACTGTGAGGGGAGGGGGGGACACTGTGAGAGGAGGGGGGGACACTGTGAGTGGAGGGGACACTGTGACAGGAGGGGACACTGTGAGAGAAAGGGGGACACTGTGAGGGGAGGGGGGGCACTGTGAGGGGAGGGGACACTGTGAAGGGAGGGGGGGACACTGTGAAGGGAGGGGGGGACACTGTGAGGGGAGGGGGGGACACTGTGAGGGGAGGGGACACTGTGAGAGGAAGGGGGACACTGTGAGGGGAGAGGGGGCACTGTGAGGGGAGGGGACACTGTGAAGGGAGGGGGGGACACTGTGAGGGGAGGGGACACTGTGAGGGGAGGGGACACTGTGAGAGGAGGGGGGGACATTGTGAGGGGAGGGGACACTGTGAGGGGAGGGGACACTGTGAGAGAAAGGGGGACACTGTGAGGGGAGGGGGCACTGTGAGGGGAGGGGGGGACACTGTGAGGGGAGAGGGGGACACTGTGAGGGGAGGGGACACTGTGACAGGAGGGGGCACTGTGAGTGGAGGGGACACTGTGAAGGGAGGGGGGGACACTGTGAGGGGAGAGGGGGACACTGTGAGGGGAGGGGACACTGTGACAGGAGGGGGCACTGTGAGTGGAGGGGACACTGTGAAGGGAGGGGGGGACACTGTGAGGGGAGGGGACACTGTGACAGGAGGGGGCACTGTGAGTGGAGGGGACACTGTGACAGGAGGGGACACTGTGAGAGAAAGGGGGACACTGTGAGGGGAGGGGGGGACACTGTGAGGGGAGGGGGCACTGTGAGATAAAGGGGGACACTGTGAGGGGAGGGGGGGACACTGTGAGAGGAGGGGGGGACACTGTGAGTGGAGGGGACACTGTGACAGGAGGGGACACTGTGAGAGAAAGGGGGACACTGTGAGGGGAGGGGGGGCACTGTGAGGGGAGGGGACACTGTGAAGGGAGGGGGGGACACTGTGAGGGGAGGGGACACTGTGAGAGGAAGGGGGACATTGTGAGGGGAGAGGGGGCACTGTGAGGGGAGGGGACACTGTGAAGGGAGGGGGGGACACTGTGAGGGGAGGGGACACTGTGAGGGGGGGGACACTGTGAGAGGAGGGGGGGGGACATTGTGAGGGGAGGGGACACTGTGAGGGGAGGGGACACTGTGAGAGGAGGGGGGGGACATTGTGAGGGGAGGGGACACTGTGAGGGGAGGGGACACTATGAGGGGAGGGGACACTGTGAGGGGAGGGGACACTGTGAGGGGAGAGGGGGCACTGTGAGGGGAGGGGGGGACACTGTGAGGGGAGGGGGGGCACTGTGAGGGGAGTGGACACTGTGAGGGAAGGGGGACACTGTGAGGGAAGGGGGACACTGTGAGGGGAGGGGGGGCACTGTGAGGGGAGGGGACACTGTGAGGGGACACTGTGAGGGGAGGGGGGACACTGTGAGGGGAGGGGGGACACTGTGAGAGGAGGGGGGGACACTGTGAGGGGGGGGACACTGTGAGAGGAAGGGGGACACTGTGAGGGGAGGGGACACTGTGAGAGGAAGGGGGACACTCTGAGGGGAGGGGACACTGTGAGAGGAAGGGGGACACTGTGAGGGGAGGGGAGGGGACACTGTGAGGGGAGGGGGGGACACTGTGAGGGAAGGGGGGGACACTGTGAGGGGGGAGACACTGTGAGTGGAGAGGACACTGTGAGGGGAGGGGACACTGTGAGAGGAAGGGGGACACTGTGAGGGGAGGGGGACACTGTGAGGGGAGGGGACACTGTGAGGGGAGGGGGGGACACTGTGAGGGGAGGGGACACTGTGAGGGGAGGGGGGGGACACTGTGAGAGGACACTGTGAGGGGAGGGGGGGAGGTGGGACACTGTGGGGGGAGGGGGGACACTGTGAGGGGAGGGGACACTGTGAGGGGGCACTGTGAGGGGAAGGGGGGAGGGGGGGCACTGTGAGGGGAGGGGGGGCCACTGTGAGGGAAGGGGGGACACTGTGAGGGGAGGGGGGGAGGAGGGACACTGAGGGGAGCGGGGACACTATGAGGGGAGGGGGAGGTGGGACACTCTGGGGGGAGGGGGGACACTATGAGGGGAGGGGGGAGGGGGGCCACTGTGAGGGGAGGGGGGGAGGAGGGACACTGAGGGGAGAGGGGACACTGTGACCAGGACCAGAGACAGACCAGAGACAGACCAGAGACAGACCAGTCCTGTAACACATGTAGATTGTCTCGTCCTCAGAGTGTGGCTGTGACGTCGTGGGGAGTCAGAATCTGGTCTGCTCGGAGTCTGGGGCGTGTCCGTGTAAACCTGGGACCACCGGGAGGCGCTGTGACTCCTGTGTGCCCGGGTTCAACTGGAGAGAGAGAGGCTGCACGGGTGAGCGAGCAAGAGAGTGTATGTGTGTGTGTATATGTGTGTGTGTGTGTATGTGTGTGTGTGTGTGTGTGTGTGTGTGTGTGTGTGTGTATGTGTGTGTGTGTGTGTGTGTGTGTGTGTATATGTGTATGTGTATGTGTATGTGTATGTATGTATGTGTGTGTTTGTGTGTATGTGTATGTGTGTGTGTGTATGTGTATATATATATATATATATATATGTGTGTGTGTGTATGTGTGTGTGTGTGTGTTGTGTGTGTGTGTGTGTGTGTGTGTGTTTTTGTATCACTGCTTTTTAATTGTATTGTTTTTTCCCAGAGAACGTTTGTGACTCGGAGCAGCTTCTGTGTCAGAACGGAGGAACCTGCCTGGACTTCACCAAGTGCGACTGTCCTGCCAACTACACAGGTACAGGGAGGGCATCTGATACACACAGGGAGGGCATCTGATACACACAGGGAGGGCATCTGATACACACAGGGAGGGCATCTGATACACACAGGGAGGGCATCTGATACACACAGGGAGGGCATCTGATACACACAGGGAGGCCACTCTTTGGACAGCCATGTGTTCAGCTGAAGAGTGTCCATGCTTAGTCCTGACTCTGGCACCAGCAGGAGACCATGTTTAGTCCTGACTCTGGCACCAGCAGGAGGCCATGTTTAGTCCTGACTCTGGCACCAGCAGGAGGCCGGTCCATGTTTAGTCCTGACTCTGGCACCAGCAGGAGGCCATGTTTAGTCCTGACTCTGGCACCAGCAGGAGGCCGGTCCATGTTTAGTCCTGACTCTGGCACCAGCAGGAGGCCATGTTTAGTCCTGACTCTGGCACCAGCAGGAGGCCATGTTTAGTCCTGACTCTGGCACCAGCAGGAGGCCGGCCCATGTTTAGTCCTGACTCTGGCACCAGCAGGAGGCCGCTCCGTGTTTAGTCCTGACTCTGGCACCAGCAGGAGGCCGGTCCGTGTTTAGTCCTGACTCTGGCACCAGCAGGAGGCCGGTCCATGTTTAGTCCTGACTCTGGCACCAGCAGGAGGCCGGTCCATGTTTAGTCCTGACTCTGGCACCAGCAGGAGGCCGGTCCATGTTTAGTCCTAACTCTGGCACCAGCAGGAGGCCGGTCCATGTTTAGTCCTGACTCTGGCACCAGCAGGAGGCCGGTCCATGTTTAGTCCTGACTCTGGCACC
The DNA here is from genome assembly GCF_026437365.1 of Eucyclogobius newberryi. NCBI lineage: Eukaryota > Metazoa > Chordata > Actinopteri > Gobiiformes > Gobiidae > Eucyclogobius > Eucyclogobius newberryi. The sequence continues at coordinate 27,721 of NW_027316278.1, read as the reverse complement.
AGCAGGAGGCCGGTCCATGTTTAGTCCTGACTCTGGCACCAGCAGGAGGCGTGGCCATAACAATGACAGAAACGTCCCATGTTATTCCAATGGTAAATCGCCAAATCTCTGAAATGTGAACATGCTTATGACACTTTATACTTTTACAAACTCCTCCAAGGACGTTTGCCCGATTAACCTGAAATTTGGTGGGACTCATTTTCAGAAGTGGGACTTCAAAAGTTATTATTAAATGACAGACCTTGTGCAGCGGAGCAGCAAACTTTCCCTTTATATGTAAAGCAAAGGGAAGAAGACGCGACAGCGTCACAGATTCAGCAAGTCTAATGAAAGGAAAACTGCGGCTTACGCCCTCGTCTTGTGTTGTCGGGCGGGGTAGCGGCGACGGCGTGGCGAGGGCCGATCATTGGTGCTTGCAGCTTCAGTTACTGTACATTTTGTGTTATATTTAGTCAAACGCCATCTTACTTTATCCATGCCTTTATTTGTACATTGTTTATGCGTTTACAAACTAGCTAAGTTAATAACATTATGAATTATTTTAAAATGTCACATGAAGTTAAAGTTCATAGTTTGTGTGTTTTGTGTTTCAGGTTTGTTCTGTGAAACGGAGCTGTGTTTGGCTAATGAAGAATGTTCAAAAGAAGCCACTGACTCCGCCCCTTCCTGTTTTCTGGCCACGCCCCTGTACCTGATGCCCCTCCTCCTTCTGACCAGACACGCCCACTCATGTTTTTTACTCTTTTAATAAAAACCATTGAACGAAACAAATGAAAAAAAGTCAAAGCTCTTTTAATCTGGGAGGGCATCTGACAGAACCCTCGAGCGTTTCATACACATTTGTATTTTTGAACAGCTATAAAATCTACAAATATGAATATTTTTCAAAGATTTGGAAAAAAAAAATTGAAAAGAAAAGAGTGAATGAATATCCTTCACATTTCACATTGGCTTTATAAAAGACAAATGTATTTACAGCAAACAGCAAGTGATTATCAATAATATGACCAGTGTGACCAGTGTATGACCAGTTTGACTTGTGGATAACCAGTGTGACCAGTGTATGACCAGTGTGACCTGTGGATGACCACTGTGACCTGTGGATGATCAGTGTAACCTCTAGATGACCAGTGTGACCTGTGGATGACCAGTGTGACCAGTCTGTGGATGACCAGTGTGACCTGTGGATGTCCTGTGGATGACCAGTGTATGACCAGTGTGACCTGTGGATGACCAGTTTGACTTGTGGATGACCAGTGTGACCTGTGGATGTCCTGTGGATGACCAGTGTATGACCAGTGTGACTTGTGGATGACCAGTGGATGATCATTGTAACCTTTAGATGACCAGTGTGACCTGTGTATGACCAGTGTGACCTGTGGATGACCAGTGTATGACCAGTGTGACCTGTGTATGACCACTGTGACCTGTGGATGACCAGTGTGACCTGTGGATGTCCTGTGGATGACAAGTTTATGACCAGTGTGACCTGTGGATGATCAGTCTGACCAGTGGATGATCAGTCTGACCAGTGGATGATCATTGTAACCTTTAGATGACCAGTGTGACCTGTGTATGACCAGTGTGACCTGTGTATGACCACTGTGACCTTTGGATGACCAGTGTGACCTGTGGATGTTCTGTGGATGACCAGTGTATGACCAGTGTGACCTGTGGATGACCACTGTGACCTGTGGATGATCAGTGTAACCTCTAGATGATCAGTGTGACCTGTGGATGATCAGTGTAACCTCTAGATGACCAGTGTGACCTGTGGATGACCAGTGTGACCAGACTGTGGATGACCAGTGTGACCTGTGGATGTCCTGTGGATGACCAGTTTATGACCAGTGTGAGCAGTGTATGACCAGTGTGACCTGTGTATGACCAGTGTGACCTGTGGATGACCAGTGTATGACCAGTGTGACCTGTGTATGACCACTGTGACCTGTGGATGACCAGTGTGACCTGTGGATGTCCTGTGGATGACCAGTTTATGACCAGTGTGACCTGTGGATGATCAGTCTGACCAGTGGATGATCATTGTAACCTTTAGATGACCAGTGTGACCTGTGGATAACCAGTGTGACCTGTGTATGACCACTGTGACCTGTGGATGTCCTGTGGATGACCAGTGTATGACCAGTGTGAGCAGTGTATGACCAGTGTGACCAGTGTGAGCAGTGTATGACCAGTGTGACCTGTGTATGACCAGTGTGACCTGTGGATGACCAGTGTATGACCAGTGTGACCTGTGTATGACCACTGTGACCTGTGGATGACCAGTGTGACCTGTGGATGTCCTGTGGATGACCAGTTTATGACCAGTGTGACCTGTGGATGATCAGTCTGACCAGTGGATGATCAGTCTGACCAGTGGATGATCATTGTAACCTTTAGATGACCAGTGTGACCTGTGGATAACCAGTGTGACCTGTGTATGACCACTGTGACCTGTGGATGACCAGTGTGACCTGTGGATGTCCTGTGGATGACCAGTTTATGACCAGCGTGACCTGTGGATGATCAGTCTGACCAGTGGATGATCATTGTAACCTCTAGATGACCAGTGTGACCTGTGGATGACCAGTGTGACCAGTCTGTGGATGACCAGTGTGACCTGTGGATGATCAGTGTGACTAGTGGATGATCAGTGTAACCTCTAGATGACCAGTGTGACCTGTGTATGACCAGTGTGACCTGTGGATGACCAGTGTATGA
>NW_027316278.1:15000-17500 GCF_026437365.1 Eucyclogobius newberryi | reverse complement strand
CCAGGGACCTGCAGGAGAAGATTTAGAGTCAGTGTGCAACATTTAAACAAACAGTAAAATGAGGAAACCAACCCACTGTAATAACACCTGTCACTGTAATAACACCTGTCACTTTAATAACACCTGTCACTGTAATAACACCTGTCACTTCTGTAATAACACCTGTCACTTCTATAATAACACCTGTCACTAACACCTGTCTCTCTATTTGCATTGGGAGCTTTGGCTGTGGTGCTGTTCACACTGTGTGTTCAACAGTCTATTTTTAATACTACTTAATGCATCTTTCTTTTGTCGTAGTTTATATGTTACTAGTTTTATTCATCTAGAGTTGCACCGAAGCAAAACAGTCTTTTGTTCATTTACAATAAGTTGTCACCCTGGTTCAGATGGAACTCTTCTCATGTTCCTCTGAAACGGAACCAACCAACCAACTAACCCCCCGGACCCTCCAGACCCCCAAAACCCTCCAGACCCTCTGGCCCCCTCCGGTTACTTCCGTAACCGTTGTCAGCGCTAAAACTACACGTCCCACAATGCTGCTGGTGGCCGTCCCTCCCCCGCGCTGCTCTTCAATGCTGTGTGTACTGAGGAGGGAGAAGTGCTGAGAGAAGTAAGAGAAGTAAGACACGCACTTTGCAGCACTTTGCAGCACTTTGCAGCACTTTGCAGCACTTTGCAGCACTTTGCAGCACTTGCGCACCTCAGAGCAGAGGTCTGAGCGAGGAAAGAGACGTGTGGCTTTAGGAAACACGTGGAAGAAAGAAAGAAGACTGTTTTGTGGATGCTAGAGTTGTGCTAAAAGTGGAGCTAACAACAAGAAAACTAACTTCTGTGATGATGCTCTGTGAGGAAAACATTCTGTACAAACCTGGACAGATCAGGAGCCACAGGTAAAAACACAGGTCAGAGTGTAATAAAGTCTGAACATGAATGTGCAGGCTGCGAATTAGACGGGGGCCCGGGAGCATTGAATCTCCGGCGGGCCCGCGGTTTGAAATAGGAGGGGGCCCGCCGTGCCCCTCCCCAAAAAAAAATCAAGATTTAACTAGTAATTTGTCCATATTCGGGGCATTTTCATCGCTTAAGTTTTGTTTTGACAGACATGCCCACTTCGCACGTCTTCTCGCTTCTCATTGGCTGAGCGGTCTCCGTGAGGTAATATCGATGAAAGCAGGCATCTGATTGGCCGCTGCGTTCGTGTTCGTGTTGCGTTCACGTGTCCTCGGAAATGCCCGGTCTAATTTTCGGGGCAAATGTATATATGTATATAATGTATATATGTTAGTAGTTTATTTTGTAGGACGTGATTTCATATATTCCACAAGATTTCCTTGTGTCAAATGCTGTAAACAGTATTTATTTTGTATCTAAGAAATATTATTATATGGTTAGGCCAGTGTCACACTAATGTGACAGTGACACACTAATGTGACTGTGACACACTAATGTGACTGAACACACTAATGTGACAGTGACACACTAATGTGACTGTACACACTAATGTGACTGAACACACTAATGTGACTGTACACACTAATGTGACTGTGTCACACTAATGTGACAGTGACACACTAATGTGACTGTGACACACTAATGTGACTGTGACACACTAATGTGACTGTGACACACTAATGTGACTGAGACACACTAATGTGACTGTGTCACACTAATGTGACAGTGACACACTAATGTGACTGTGACACACTAATGTGACTGAACACACTAATGTGACTGTGACACACTAATGTGACTGAACACACTAATGTGACTGTGTCACACTAATGTGACTGTGACACACTAATGTGACTGTACACACTAATGTGACAGTGACACAAACACAATGACCTCATTTGAGTCACTACATGAATCATTTGTCACTAAGATCAACTTAAACTATGAAAATATTGAGCTCATATTGAGTTTGAGCAGAAACATGTTTGTGATATGAACATTTCACATCAGAAATGAGCAGTCTTTCACCTGCTGCACATTTGTGCAACAGTCTCCACAACTATTACTAGGCTGTAAGAAAGCTATTTATTTCTTATATTTTTAATTGTTTTATTTTGTACATAATATTTGGCCCACGATTTGAGAAAAGAGTTTGGTTTGATGGAAACTGTGGCTCATAACTTAACCTCCTTAAACACTCCACGTGTGTTTGTGTTTAGTGGTGAGTCAGTCCAGGTGTAAAGAGAACTACAGAGAACTACAGAGAACTACAGAGAACTACAGAGAACTACAGATGACTACAGAGGACTACAGAGGACTACAGAGAACTACAGAGAACTACAGAGAACTACAGAGAACTACAGAGAACTACAGATGACTACAGAGGACTACAGAGGACTACAGAGAACTACAGAGGACTACAGAGGACTACAGAGAACTACAGAGAACTACAGAGGACTACAGAGGACTACAGAGGACTACAGAGGACTACAGAGGACTACAGATGACTACAGTGGACTACAGAGGACTACAGAGAACTACAGAG
>NW_027316278.1:0-10000 GCF_026437365.1 Eucyclogobius newberryi | reverse complement strand
GGGTTAGGGTTAGGGTTAGGGTTAGGGTTAGGGTTAGGGTTAGGGTTAGGGTTAGGGTTAGGGTTAGGGTTAGGGTTAGGGTTAGGGTTAGGGTTAGGGTTAGGGTTAGGGTTAGGGTTAGGGTTAGGGTTAGGGTTAGGGTTAGGGTTAGGGTTAGGGTTAGGGTTAGGGTTAGGGTTAGGGTTAGGGTTAGGGTTAGGGTTAGGGTTAGGGTTAGGGTTAGGGTTAGGGTTAGGGTTAGGGTTAGGGTTAGGGTTAGGGTTAGGGTTAGGGTTAGGGTTAGGGTTAGGGTTAGGGTTAGGGTTAGGGTTAGGGTTAGGGTTAGGGTTAGGGTTAGGGTTAGGGTTAGGGTTAGGGTTAGGGTTAGGGTTAGGGTTAGGGTTAGGGTTAGGGTTAGGGTTAGGGTTAGGGTTAGGGTTAGGGTTAGGGTTAGGGTTAGGGTTAGGGTTAGGGTTAGGGTTAGGGTTAGGGTTAGGGTTAGGGTTAGGGTTAGGGTTAGGGTTAGGGTTAGGGTTAGGGTTAGGGTTAGGGTTAGGGTTAGGGTTAGGGTTAGGGTTAGGGTTAGGGTTAGGGTTAGGGTTAGGGTTAGGGTTAGGGTTAGGGTTAGGGTTAGGGTTAGGGTTAGGGTTAGGGTTAGGGTTAGGGTTAGGGTTAGGGTTAGGGTTAGGGTTAGGGTTAGGGTTAGGGTTAGGGTTAGGGTTAGGGTTAGGGTTAGGGTTAGGGTTAGGGTTAGGGTTAGGGTTAGGGTTAGGGTTAGGGTTAGGGTTAGGGTTAGGGTTAGGGTTAGGGTTAGGGTTAGGGTTAGGGTTAGGGTTAGGGTTAGGGTTAGGGTTAGGGTTAGGGTTAGGGTTAGGGTTAGGGTTAGGGTTAGGGTTAGGGTTAGGGTTAGGGTTAGGGTTAGGGTTAGGGTTAGGGTTAGGGTTAGGGTTAGGGTTAGGGTTAGGGTTAGGGTTAGGGTTAGGGTTAGGGTTAGGGTTAGGGTTAGGGTTAGGGTTAGGGTTAGGGTTAGGGTTAGGGTTAGGGTTAGGGTTAGGGTTAGGGTTAGGGTTAGGGTTAGGGTTAGGGTTAGGGTTAGGGTTAGGGTTAGGGTTAGGGTTAGGGTTAGGGTTAGGGTTAGGGTTAGGGTTAGGGTTAGGGTTAGGGTTAGGGTTAGGGTTAGGGTTAGGGTTAGGGTTAGGGTTAGGGTTAGGGTTAGGGTTAGGGTTAGGGTTAGGGTTAGGGTTAGGGTTAGGGTTAGGGTTAGGGTTAGGGTTAGGGTTAGGGTTAGGGTTAGGGTTAGGGTTAGGGTTAGGGTTAGGGTTAGGGTTAGGGTTAGGGTTAGGGTTAGGGTTAGGGTTAGGGTTAGGGTTAGGGTTAGGGTTAGGGTTAGGGTTAGGGTTAGGGTTAGGGTTAGGGTTAGGGTTAGGGTTAGGGTTAGGGTTAGGGTTAGGGTTAGGGTTAGGGTTAGGGTTAGGGTTAGGGTTAGGGTTAGGGTTAGGGTTAGGGTTAGGGTTAGGGTTAGGGTTAGGGTTAGGGTTAGGGTTAGGGTTAGGGTTAGGGTTAGGGTTAGGGTTAGGGTTAGGGTTAGGGTTAGGGTTAGGGTTAGGGTTAGGGTTAGGGTTAGGGTTAGGGTTAGGGTTAGGGTTAGGGTTAGGGTTAGGGTTAGGGTTAGGGTTAGGGTTAGGGTTAGGGTTAGGGTTAGGGTTAGGGTTAGGGTTAGGGTTAGGGTTAGGGTTAGGGTTAGGGTTAGGGTTAGGGTTAGGGTTAGGGTTAGGGTTAGGGTTAGGGTTAGGGTTAGGGTTAGGGTTAGGGTTAGGGTTAGGGTTAGGGTTAGGGTTAGGGTTAGGGTTAGGGTTAGGGTTAGGGTTAGGGTTAGGGTTAGGGTTAGGGTTAGGGTTAGGGTTAGGGTTAGGGTTAGGGTTAGGGTTAGGGTTAGGGTTAGGGTTAGGGTTAGGGTTAGGGTTAGGGTTAGGGTTAGGGTTAGGGTTAGGGTTAGGGTTAGGGTTAGGGTTAGGGTTAGGGTTAGGGTTAGGGTTAGGGTTAGGGTTAGGGTTAGGGTTAGGGTTAGGGTTAGGGTTAGGGTTAGGGTTAGGGTTAGGGTTAGGGTTAGGGTTAGGGTTAGGGTTAGGGTTAGGGTTAGGGTTAGGGTTAGGGTTAGGGTTAGGGTTAGGGTTAGGGTTAGGGTTAGGGTTAGGGTTAGGGTTAGGGTTAGGGTTAGGGTTAGGGTTAGGGTTAGGGTTAGGGTTAGGGTTAGGGTTAGGGTTAGGGTTAGGGTTAGGGTTAGGGTTAGGGTTAGGGTTAGGGTTAGGGTTAGGGTTAGGGTTAGGGTTAGGGTTAGGGTTAGGGTTAGGGTTAGGGTTAGGGTTAGGGTTAGGGTTAGGGTTAGGGTTAGGGTTAGGGTTAGGGTTAGGGTTAGGGTTAGGGTTAGGGTTAGGGTTAGGGTTAGGGTTAGGGTTAGGGTTAGGGTTAGGGTTAGGGTTAGGGTTAGGGTTAGGGTTAGGGTTAGGGTTAGGGTTAGGGTTAGGGTTAGGGTTAGGGTTAGGGTTAGGGTTAGGGTTAGGGTTAGGGTTAGGGTTAGGGTTAGGGTTAGGGTTAGGGTTAGGGTTAGGGTTAGGGTTAGGGTTAGGGTTAGGGTTAGGGTTAGGGTTAGGGTTAGGGTTAGGGTTAGGGTTAGGGTTAGGGTTAGGGTTAGGGTTAGGGTTAGGGTTAGGGTTAGGGTTAGGGTTAGGGTTAGGGTTAGGGTTAGGGTTAGGGTTAGGGTTAGGGTTAGGGTTAGGGTTAGGGTTAGGGTTAGGGTTAGGGTTAGGGTTAGGGTTAGGGTTAGGGTTAGGGTTAGGGTTAGGGTTAGGGTTAGGGTTAGGGTTAGGGTTAGGGTTAGGGTTAGGGTTAGGGTTAGGGTTAGGGTTAGGGTTAGGGTTAGGGTTAGGGTTAGGGTTAGGGTTAGGGTTAGGGTTAGGGTTAGGGTTAGGGTTAGGGTTAGGGTTAGGGTTAGGGTTAGGGTTAGGGTTAGGGTTAGGGTTAGGGTTAGGGTTAGGGTTAGGGTTAGGGTTAGGGTTAGGGTTAGGGTTAGGGTTAGGGTTAGGGTTAGGGTTAGGGTTAGGGTTAGGGTTAGGGTTAGGGTTAGGGTTAGGGTTAGGGTTAGGGTTAGGGTTAGGGTTAGGGTTAGGGTTAGGGTTAGGGTTAGGGTTAGGGTTAGGGTTAGGGTTAGGGTTAGGGTTAGGGTTAGGGTTAGGGTTAGGGTTAGGGTTAGGGTTAGGGTTAGGGTTAGGGTTAGGGTTAGGGTTAGGGTTAGGGTTAGGGTTAGGGTTAGGGTTAGGGTTAGGGTTAGGGTTAGGGTTAGGGTTAGGGTTAGGGTTAGGGTTAGGGTTAGGGTTAGGGTTAGGGTTAGGGTTAGGGTTAGGGTTAGGGTTAGGGTTAGGGTTAGGGTTAGGGTTAGGGTTAGGGTTAGGGTTAGGGTTAGGGTTAGGGTTAGGGTTAGGGTTAGGGTTAGGGTTAGGGTTAGGGTTAGGGTTAGGGTTAGGGTTAGGGTTAGGGTTAGGGTTAGGGTTAGGGTTAGGGTTAGGGTTAGGGTTAGGGTTAGGGTTAGGGTTAGGGTTAGGGTTAGGGTTAGGGTTAGGGTTAGGGTTAGGGTTAGGGTTAGGGTTAGGGTTAGGGTTAGGGTTAGGGTTAGGGTTAGGGTTAGGGTTAGGGTTAGGGTTAGGGTTAGGGTTAGGGTTAGGGTTAGGGTTAGGGTTAGGGTTAGGGTTAGGGTTAGGGTTAGGGTTAGGGTTAGGGTTAGGGTTAGGGTTAGGGTTAGGGTTAGGGTTAGGGTTAGGGTTAGGGTTAGGGTTAGGGTTAGGGTTAGGGTTAGGGTTAGGGTTAGGGTTAGGGTTAGGGTTAGGGTTAGGGTTAGGGTTAGGGTTAGGGTTAGGGTTAGGGTTAGGGTTAGGGTTAGGGTTAGGGTTAGGGTTAGGGTTAGGGTTAGGGTTAGGGTTAGGGTTAGGGTTAGGGTTAGGGTTAGGGTTAGGGTTAGGGTTAGGGTTAGGGTTAGGGTTAGGGTTAGGGTTAGGGTTAGGGTTAGGGTTAGGGTTAGGGTTAGGGTTAGGGTTAGGGTTAGGGTTAGGGTTAGGGTTAGGGTTAGGGTTAGGGTTAGGGTTAGGGTTAGGGTTAGGGTTAGGGTTAGGGTTAGGGTTAGGGTTAGGGTTAGGGTTAGGGTTAGGGTTAGGGTTAGGGTTAGGGTTAGGGTTAGGGTTAGGGTTAGGGTTAGGGTTAGGGTTAGGGTTAGGGTTAGGGTTAGGGTTAGGGTTAGGGTTAGGGTTAGGGTTAGGGTTAGGGTTAGGGTTAGGGTTAGGGTTAGGGTTAGGGTTAGGGTTAGGGTTAGGGTTAGGGTTAGGGTTAGGGTTAGGGTTAGGGTTAGGGTTAGGGTTAGGGTTAGGGTTAGGGTTAGGGTTAGGGTTAGGGTTAGGGTTAGGGTTAGGGTTAGGGTTAGGGTTAGGGTTAGGGTTAGGGTTAGGGTTAGGGTTAGGGTTAGGGTTAGGGTTAGGGTTAGGGTTAGGGTTAGGGTTAGGGTTAGGGTTAGGGTTAGGGTTAGGGTTAGGGTTAGGGTTAGGGTTAGGGTTAGGGTTAGGGTTAGGGTTAGGGTTAGGGTTAGGGTTAGGGTTAGGGTTAGGGTTAGGGTTAGGGTTAGGGTTAGGGTTAGGGTTAGGGTTAGGGTTAGGGTTAGGGTTAGGGTTAGGGTTAGGGTTAGGGTTAGGGTTAGGGTTAGGGTTAGGGTTAGGGTTAGGGTTAGGGTTAGGGTTAGGGTTAGGGTTAGGGTTAGGGTTAGGGTTAGGGTTAGGGTTAGGGTTAGGGTTAGGGTTAGGGTTAGGGTTAGGGTTAGGGTTAGGGTTAGGGTTAGGGTTAGGGTTAGGGTTAGGGTTAGGGTTAGGGTTAGGGTTAGGGTTAGGGTTAGGGTTAGGGTTAGGGTTAGGGTTAGGGTTAGGGTTAGGGTTAGGGTTAGGGTTAGGGTTAGGGTTAGGGTTAGGGTTAGGGTTAGGGTTAGGGTTAGGGTTAGGGTTAGGGTTAGGGTTAGGGTTAGGGTTAGGGTTAGGGTTAGGGTTAGGGTTAGGGTTAGGGTTAGGGTTAGGGTTAGGGTTAGGGTTAGGGTTAGGGTTAGGGTTAGGGTTAGGGTTAGGGTTAGGGTTAGGGTTAGGGTTAGGGTTAGGGTTAGGGTTAGGGTTAGGGTTAGGGTTAGGGTTAGGGTTAGGGTTAGGGTTAGGGTTAGGGTTAGGGTTAGGGTTAGGGTTAGGGTTAGGGTTAGGGTTAGGGTTAGGGTTAGGGTTAGGGTTAGGGTTAGGGTTAGGGTTAGGGTTAGGGTTAGGGTTAGGGTTAGGGTTAGGGTTAGGGTTAGGGTTAGGGTTAGGGTTAGGGTTAGGGTTAGGGTTAGGGTTAGGGTTAGGGTTAGGGTTAGGGTTAGGGTTAGGGTTAGGGTTAGGGTTAGGGTTAGGGTTAGGGTTAGGGTTAGGGTTAGGGTTAGGGTTAGGGTTAGGGTTAGGGTTAGGGTTAGGGTTAGGGTTAGGGTTAGGGTTAGGGTTAGGGTTAGGGTTAGGGTTAGGGTTAGGGTTAGGGTTAGGGTTAGGGTTAGGGTTAGGGTTAGGGTTAGGGTTAGGGTTAGGGTTAGGGTTAGGGTTAGGGTTAGGGTTAGGGTTAGGGTTAGGGTTAGGGTTAGGGTTAGGGTTAGGGTTAGGGTTAGGGTTAGGGTTAGGGTTAGGGTTAGGGTTAGGGTTAGGGTTAGGGTTAGGGTTAGGGTTAGGGTTAGGGTTAGGGTTAGGGTTAGGGTTAGGGTTAGGGTTAGGGTTAGGGTTAGGGTTAGGGTTAGGGTTAGGGTTAGGGTTAGGGTTAGGGTTAGGGTTAGGGTTAGGGTTAGGGTTAGGGTTAGGGTTAGGGTTAGGGTTAGGGTTAGGGTTAGGGTTAGGGTTAGGGTTAGGGTTAGGGTTAGGGTTAGGGTTAGGGTTAGGGTTAGGGTTAGGGTTAGGGTTAGGGTTAGGGTTAGGGTTAGGGTTAGGGTTAGGGTTAGGGTTAGGGTTAGGGTTAGGGTTAGGGTTAGGGTTAGGGTTAGGGTTAGGGTTAGGGTTAGGGTTAGGGTTAGGGTTAGGGTTAGGGTTAGGGTTAGGGTTAGGGTTAGGGTTAGGGTTAGGGTTAGGGTTAGGGTTAGGGTTAGGGTTAGGGTTAGGGTTAGGGTTAGGGTTAGGGTTAGGGTTAGGGTTAGGGTTAGGGTTAGGGTTAGGGTTAGGGTTAGGGTTAGGGTTAGGGTTAGGGTTAGGGTTAGGGTTAGGGTTAGGGTTAGGGTTAGGGTTAGGGTTAGGGTTAGGGTTAGGGTTAGGGTTAGGGTTAGGGTTAGGGTTAGGGTTAGGGTTAGGGTTAGGGTTAGGGTTAGGGTTAGGGTTAGGGTTAGGGTTAGGGTTAGGGTTAGGGTTAGGGTTAGGGTTAGGGTTAGGGTTAGGGTTAGGGTTAGGGTTAGGGTTAGGGTTAGGGTTAGGGTTAGGGTTAGGGTTAGGGTTAGGGTTAGGGTTAGGGTTAGGGTTAGGGTTAGGGTTAGGGTTAGGGTTAGGGTTAGGGTTAGGGTTAGGGTTAGGGTTAGGGTTAGGGTTAGGGTTAGGGTTAGGGTTAGGGTTAGGGTTAGGGTTAGGGTTAGGGTTAGGGTTAGGGTTAGGGTTAGGGTTAGGGTTAGGGTTAGGGTTAGGGTTAGGGTTAGGGTTAGGGTTAGGGTTAGGGTTAGGGTTAGGGTTAGGGTTAGGGTTAGGGTTAGGGTTAGGGTTAGGGTTAGGGTTAGGGTTAGGGTTAGGGTTAGGGTTAGGGTTAGGGTTAGGGTTAGGGTTAGGGTTAGGGTTAGGGTTAGGGTTAGGGTTAGGGTTAGGGTTAGGGTTAGGGTTAGGGTTAGGGTTAGGGTTAGGGTTAGGGTTAGGGTTAGGGTTAGGGTTAGGGTTAGGGTTAGGGTTAGGGTTAGGGTTAGGGTTAGGGTTAGGGTTAGGGTTAGGGTTAGGGTTAGGGTTAGGGTTAGGGTTAGGGTTAGGGTTAGGGTTAGGGTTAGGGTTAGGGTTAGGGTTAGGGTTAGGGTTAGGGTTAGGGTTAGGGTTAGGGTTAGGGTTAGGGTTAGGGTTAGGGTTAGGGTTAGGGTTAGGGTTAGGGTTAGGGTTAGGGTTAGGGTTAGGGTTAGGGTTAGGGTTAGGGTTAGGGTTAGGGTTAGGGTTAGGGTTAGGGTTAGGGTTAGGGTTAGGGTTAGGGTTAGGGTTAGGGTTAGGGTTAGGGTTAGGGTTAGGGTTAGGGTTAGGGTTAGGGTTAGGGTTAGGGTTAGGGTTAGGGTTAGGGTTAGGGTTAGGGTTAGGGTTAGGGTTAGGGTTAGGGTTAGGGTTAGGGTTAGGGTTAGGGTTAGGGTTAGGGTTAGGGTTAGGGTTAGGGTTAGGGTTAGGGTTAGGGTTAGGGTTAGGGTTAGGGTTAGGGTTAGGGTTAGGGTTAGGGTTAGGGTTAGGGTTAGGGTTAGGGTTAGGGTTAGGGTTAGGGTTAGGGTTAGGGTTAGGGTTAGGGTTAGGGTTAGGGTTAGGGTTAGGGTTAGGGTTAGGGTTAGGGTTAGGGTTAGGGTTAGGGTTAGGGTTAGGGTTAGGGTTAGGGTTAGGGTTAGGGTTAGGGTTAGGGTTAGGGTTAGGGTTAGGGTTAGGGTTAGGGTTAGGGTTAGGGTTAGGGTTAGGGTTAGGGTTAGGGTTAGGGTTAGGGTTAGGGTTAGGGTTAGGGTTAGGGTTAGGGTTAGGGTTAGGGTTAGGGTTAGGGTTAGGGTTAGGGTTAGGGTTAGGGTTAGGGTTAGGGTTAGGGTTAGGGTTAGGGTTAGGGTTAGGGTTAGGGTTAGGGTTAGGGTTAGGGTTAGGGTTAGGGTTAGGGTTAGGGTTAGGGTTAGGGTTAGGGTTAGGGTTAGGGTTAGGGTTAGGGTTAGGGTTAGGGTTAGGGTTAGGGTTAGGGTTAGGGTTAGGGTTAGGGTTAGGGTTAGGGTTAGGGTTAGGGTTAGGGTTAGGGTTAGGGTTAGGGTTAGGGTTAGGGTTAGGGTTAGGGTTAGGGTTAGGGTTAGGGTTAGGGTTAGGGTTAGGGTTAGGGTTAGGGTTAGGGTTAGGGTTAGGGTTAGGGTTAGGGTTAGGGTTAGGGTTAGGGTTAGGGTTAGGGTTAGGGTTAGGGTTAGGGTTAGGGTTAGGGTTAGGGTTAGGGTTAGGGTTAGGGTTAGGGTTAGGGTTAGGGTTAGGGTTAGGGTTAGGGTTAGGGTTAGGGTTAGGGTTAGGGTTAGGGTTAGGGTTAGGGTTAGGGTTAGGGTTAGGGTTAGGGTTAGGGTTAGGGTTAGGGTTAGGGTTAGGGTTAGGGTTAGGGTTAGGGTTAGGGTTAGGGTTAGGGTTAGGGTTAGGGTTAGGGTTAGGGTTAGGGTTAGGGTTAGGGTTAGGGTTAGGGTTAGGGTTAGGGTTAGGGTTAGGGTTAGGGTTAGGGTTAGGGTTAGGGTTAGGGTTAGGGTTAGGGTTAGGGTTAGGGTTAGGGTTAGGGTTAGGGTTAGGGTTAGGGTTAGGGTTAGGGTTAGGGTTAGGGTTAGGGTTAGGGTTAGGGTTAGGGTTAGGGTTAGGGTTAGGGTTAGGGTTAGGGTTAGGGTTAGGGTTAGGGTTAGGGTTAGGGTTAGGGTTAGGGTTAGGGTTAGGGTTAGGGTTAGGGTTAGGGTTAGGGTTAGGGTTAGGGTTAGGGTTAGGGTTAGGGTTAGGGTTAGGGTTAGGGTTAGGGTTAGGGTTAGGGTTAGGGTTAGGGTTAGGGTTAGGGTTAGGGTTAGGGTTAGGGTTAGGGTTAGGGTTAGGGTTAGGGTTAGGGTTAGGGTTAGGGTTAGGGTTAGGGTTAGGGTTAGGGTTAGGGTTAGGGTTAGGGTTAGGGTTAGGGTTAGGGTTAGGGTTAGGGTTAGGGTTAGGGTTAGGGTTAGGGTTAGGGTTAGGGTTAGGGTTAGGGTTAGGGTTAGGGTTAGGGTTAGGGTTAGGGTTAGGGTTAGGGTTAGGGTTAGGGTTAGGGTTAGGGTTAGGGTTAGGGTTAGGGTTAGGGTTAGGGTTAGGGTTAGGGTTAGGGTTAGGGTTAGGGTTAGGGTTAGGGTTAGGGTTAGGGTTAGGGTTAGGGTTAGGGTTAGGGTTAGGGTTAGGGTTAGGGTTAGGGTTAGGGTTAGGGTTAGGGTTAGGGTTAGGGTTAGGGTTAGGGTTAGGGTTAGGGTTAGGGTTAGGGTTAGGGTTAGGGTTAGGGTTAGGGTTAGGGTTAGGGTTAGGGTTAGGGTTAGGGTTAGGGTTAGGGTTAGGGTTAGGGTTAGGGTTAGGGTTAGGGTTAGGGTTAGGGTTAGGGTTAGGGTTAGGGTTAGGGTTAGGGTTAGGGTTAGGGTTAGGGTTAGGGTTAGGGTTAGGGTTAGGGTTAGGGTTAGGGTTAGGGTTAGGGTTAGGGTTAGGGTTAGGGTTAGGGTTAGGGTTAGGGTTAGGGTTAGGGTTAGGGTTAGGGTTAGGGTTAGGGTTAGGGTTAGGGTTAGGGTTAGGGTTAGGGTTAGGGTTAGGGTTAGGGTTAGGGTTAGGGTTAGGGTTAGGGTTAGGGTTAGGGTTAGGGTTAGGGTCTAGGGTTAGGGTTAGGGTTAGGGTTAGGGTTAGGGTTAGGGTTAGGGTTAGGGTTAGGGTTAGGGTTAGGGTTAGGGTTAGGGTTAGGGTTAGGGTTAGGGTTAGGGTTAGGGTTAGGGTTAGGGTTAGGGTTAGGGTTAGGGTTAGGGTTAGGGTTAGGGTTAGGGTTAGGGTTAGGGTTAGGGTTAGGGTTAGGGTTAGGGTTAGGGTTAGGGTTAGGGTTAGGGTTAGGGTTAGGGTTAGGGTTAGGGTTAGGGTTAGGGTTAGGGTTAGGGTTAGGGTTAGGGTTAGGGTTAGGGTTAGGGTTAGGGTTAGGGTTAGGGTTAGGGTTAGGGTTAGGGTTAGGGTTAGGGTTAGGGTTAGGGTTAGGGTTAGGGTTAGGGTTAGGGTTAGGGTTAGGGTTAGGG
>NW_027316277.1:0-33145 GCF_026437365.1 Eucyclogobius newberryi | reverse complement strand
AGTTTGATTGTCGAACACTAAAATATCGATTCTTGCCACTGTAATGACTTTAAAACATTATTATCATTCATAAATCTGGACTTTATGAGGTCTAAACCAACAGAATCTGCTATTCACACAAATCTGATCATGATCTGATTTCTGGAGTTATCGGATTATTAAACTGTTCCATGTGTTGTGACTAATCTGATTTCTCTCTGATCGGTGCAGGTTTGAAATGAATGTGGCACAGACAAAAAAGAAAACTTTTATTGTGGTGGGTCAAAGCGGAACCGCGAGGCTTGACGCGGACGCGAGACTCGAGACTGAAGCTGAACCCGGTCCAAAATGGCTTCTGAAACCAGAGAACCAGGACCAGGACCAGGACCTGAACCAGGACCTGGACCAGGACCTGGACCAGGACCTGGTCTAAACCAGGTCTCTCTGTGTTTAGTCTCTCGCTCTTGTTTGGGTTGAAGCTCTTTTTGAGAGTCTGGATCTGAGACACGAGGAGAGAGGGAGAGGAGAGAGGGGAGGAGAGGGGGGAGGAGAGAGGGGAGGAGAGAGGGGAGGAGAGAGGAGGAGAGAGGAGGAGAGAGGAGGAGAGAGGAGGAGAGAGGAGGAGAGAGGAGGAGAGGGGGGAGGGGAGGAGAGGGGGGAGGGGAGGAGAGAGAGGAGGAGAGAGAGGAGGAGAGAAGGGAGGAGAGGAGAGGGGGGAGGAGAGAGAGGAGGAGAGGGGGGAGGGGAGGAGAGAGAGGAGGAGAGAGGAGGAGAGGGGGGAGAGGAGAGGGGGGAGGAGAGAGGAGGAGAGGGGGGAGGGGAGGAGAGGGGGGAGGGGAGGGGAGGAGAGGGGGGAGGAGAGAGGAGGAGAGGGGGGAGGGGAGGGGGGAGGGGAGGAGAGGGGGGAGGGGAGGGGAGGAGAGGGGGGAGGAGAGGGGGGAGGGGAGGAGAGGGGGGAGGAGAGGGGGGAGGGGAGGAGAGAAAGGAGGAGAGAGGAGGAGAGGGGGGAGGAGAGAGAGGAGGAGAGAGGAGGAGAGGGGGGAGGGGAGGAGAGAGGAGGAGAGAGGAGGGGGGGAGGGGAGGGGAGAGAGGAGGGGGGGAGGGGAGGAGAGAGAGGAGGGGGGGGAGGGGAGGAGAGAGAGGAGGGGGGGAGGGGAGGAGAGAGAGGAGGAGAGAGGAGGAGAGAGGAGGAGAGGGGGGAGGAGAGGGGGGAGGAGAGGGGGGAGGAGAGAGGAGGAGAGAGGAGGAGAGGGGGGAGGGGAGGAGAGGGGGGAGGAGAGAGGAGGAGAGAGGAGGAGAGGGGGGAGGGGAGGAGAGAGAGGAGGAGAGAGGAGGAGAGGGGGGAGGGGAGGGGGGAGGAGAGAGGAGAGGAGAGGGGGGAGGAGAGAGGAGGAGAGGGGGGAGGAGAGGGGGGAGGAGAGGGGGGAGGGGAGGAGAGGGGGGAGGGGAGGAGAGAGAGGAGGAGAGGAGAGGAGGGAGGAGAGAGGGGAGGGGAGGAGAGGGGGGAGGGGAGGAGAGAGGGGAGGGGAGGAGAGGGGGGAGGGGAGGAGAGAGGGGAGGGGAGGAGAGGGGGGAGGGGAGGAGAGGGGGGAGGAGAGAGGAGGAGAGGAGAGGGGGGAGGAGAGAGGGGAGGAAACTTCACACTCTTTTCTACAACAAATGTCAAACTGAACTCAAACATTCAACAAATTAAAGGCATTTTCAGGTCACATGGGTCTGTGTTTACATTATGGTTTAGTCCTGGTTCAGTCCCAGGGGATTATGGGAATCGTAGGCCATTTGAGGCCAGCTGCAGCTCACTGCCCCTCCCCCACACACACCATCGAGCTCGGACTTTTGGAAATTAAAAACCTCGTCTCTCCAAACCTCTCACACTTTCACCAAACTCCAGTTAACAAACTCCAGTTAACAAACTCCAATTAACAAACTCCAGTTAACAAACTCCAATTAACAAACTCCAGTTAACAAACTCCAGTTAACAAACTCCAGTTAACAAACTCCAATTAACAAACTCCAGTTAACAAACTCCAGTTAACAAACTCCAGTTAACAAACTCCAGATAACAAACTCCAGTTAACAAACTCCAGTTAACAAACTCCAATTAACAAACTCCAGTTCCAGAAATCAGATCCACTTGAACAAACGGATGTGATTTCTGTGGCGTCGGGCTGAGGTTGGAGGCGGAGCTTTCTTTAGAACTGACGGGGTCAAACCAGGTCGCCTCCTCCTTCTCTTCACTTGTCTCCTCGTTTCCTAACTCGCCTCCTCGTTTCCTTGCTCTCATCTGCTCTAGTCTTTAGCTGTTGTTTAAACTCCTGGTTTAGTTCAATTCATACTGGTTTATCCCTGGTTTTAGTATTTAGTTAGTTTAGTTTAGAAATGGTTTAGTCCTGATTGGGTCTAAATACTGCCCCCATGTGGTCTCAGTGGGTATCATCGCTCAATTAACTGGAAATTTTGATTTAAGTTTATAATATTCAAGAAACCACAAATAAGAATGATTCAGTTTTTAATTACAAATATACTACTAATACTACAAACATAATTAGTATTTCGGACATCTAAATATTGTATACATTTACACTAAGTTTATTTGGTGCTAAATCACAAATATGAAACTGTTAATAATTGTTGAAAAACCATGTGAATCATGTCACAGCCAAGCTCTCATTGGTCGATTCAGTCCTGGGGGCGGGATTCCAGCAGGACTCTGTCTTCCAATTGGGCGAAGCGTTTCAGCATCTCATCATAAACCTGTGAAAACAGAACAGTTAGCACGTTAGAAACACACGCAAGCAACGCACGTTAGCAATGCACGCTAGCAACGCACGCTAGCAACGCACGCTAGCACGGCACGCTAGCAAAGCACGCTAGCAACGCACATTAGCAACGCACGTTAGCAACGCACGTTAGCAACGTACGTTAGCAACGCACGTTAGCTACGCACGCTAGCAACGCACGCTAGCAACGCACGCTAGCAACGCACGCTAGCAACGCACACTAGCACGGCACGCTAGCAAAGCACGCTAGCAACGCACATTAGCAACGCACGTTAGCAACGCATGCTAGCAAAGCACGCTAGCAAGGCACGCTAGCTTCACGTCTCATTCACCTGTTTGGCTTCAGGATCTGGAGTTGCGGCGAGCTTTGGTTCCGATCCCTTTTTCACGGCGTCGGAGAACGAGACGCCGGACTCGGCCAAAAGACCTGAACACAGATAATTAAAGGTGCACGATGTCACTTTTCTGGTGGAGGTTGCCATGGAGATTGTTCTGGGATGTTCCACGGTGCGGCATTACACACGTCAGATCTGATTTCAGTGGTTTGTCCTTTCTTAATCTATGAACTTCAGGATTTCAGAAAAAAACTAAAAAGAAAAACAATGTCCAGACACAAAACTCCACGTAACGTCCGGCACACGTAACGTCCGGCACACGTAACGTCCGGCACACGTAACGTCCGGCACACGTAACGTCCGGGCACACGTAACGTCCGGCACCCGTAACGTCCGGCACACGTAACGTCCGGCACACGTAACGTCCGGCACACGTAACGTCCGGCCAACGTAACGTCCGGGCACACGTAACATCCGGCACACGTAACGTCCGGCACACGTAACGTCCGGGCACACGTAACGTCCGGCACACGTAACGTCCGGCCAACGTAACGTCCGGGCACACGTAACGTCCGGCACACGTAACGTCCGGCACACGTAACGTCCGGGCACACGTAACGTCCGGCACACGTAACGTCCGGCACACGTAACGTCCGGCCAACGTAACGTCCGGCACACGTAACGTCCGGCACACGTAACGTCCGGCCAACGTAACGTCCGGCACACGTAACGTCCGGGCACACGTAACGTCCGGCACACGTAACGTCCGGCCAACGTAACGTCCGGCACACGTAACGTCCGGCACACGTAACGTCCGGGCACACGTAACGTCCGGCACACGTAACGTCCGGGCACACGTAACGTCCGGCACACGTAACGTCCGGCACACGTAACGTCCGGCACACGTAACGTCCGGGCACACGTAACGTCCGGCACACGTAACGTCCGGCCAACGTAACGTCCGGCACACGTAACGTCCGGCACACGTAACGTCCGGCACCCGTAACGTCCGGCACCCGTAACGTCCGGCACACGTAACGTCCGGGCACACGTAACGTCCGGGCACACGTAACGTCCGGCACACGTAACGTCCGGCACACGTAACGTCCGGGCACACGTAACGTCCGGGCACACGTAACGTCCGGGCACACGTAACGTCCGGCACACGTAACGTCCGGCACACGTAACGTCCGGCACACGTAACGTCCGGCACACGTAACGTCCGGGCACACGTAACGTCCGGCACCCGTAACGTCCGGCACACGTAACGTCCGGCACACGTAACGTCCGGCACACGTAACGTCCGGCACACGTAACGTCCGGGCACACGTAACGTCCGGGCACACGTAACGTCCGGCACACGTAACGTCCGGGCACACGTAACGTCCGGCACCCGTAACGTCCGGCACACGTAACGTCCGGCACACGTAACGTCCGGCACACGTAACGTCCGGGCACACGTAACGTCCGGGCACACGTAACGTCCGGCACACGTAACGTCCGGCACACGTAACGTCCGGGCACACGTAACGTCCGGGCACACGTAACGTCCGGCACACGTAACGTCCGGGCACACGTAACGTCCGGGCACACGTAACGTCCGGCACACGTAACGTCCGGCACACGTAACGTCCGGGCACACGTAACGTCCGGGCACACGTAACGTCCGGCACACGTAACGTCCGGCACACGTAACGTCCGGGCACACGTAACGTCCGGGCACACGTAACGTCCGGGCACACGTAACGTCCGGCACACGTAACGTCCGGCACACGTAACGTCCGGCACACGTAACGTCCGGCCAACGTAACGTCCGGGCACACGTAACGTCCGGCACACGTAACGTCCGGCACACGTAACGTCCGGCACACGTAACGTCCGGCCAACGTAACGTCCGGGCACACGTAACGTCCGGCACACGTAACGTCCGGCACACGTAACGTCCGGCACACGTAACGTCCGGCCAACGTAACGTCCGGCACACGTAACGTCCGGCACACGTAACGTCCGGCCAACGTAACGTCCGGCACACGTAACGTCCGGGCACACGTAACGTCCGGCACACGTAACGTCCGGCACACGTAACGTCCGGGCACACGTAACGTCCGGCACACGTAACGTCCGGCACACGTAACGTCCGGCCAACGTAACGTCCGGCACACGTAACGTCCGGCACACGTAACGTCCGGGCACACGTAACGTCCGGCACACGTAACGTCCGGGCACACGTAACGTCCGGCACACGTAACGTCCGGCACACGTAACGTCCGGCACACGTAACGTCCGGCACACGTAACGTCCGGCACCCGTAACGTCCGGCACCCGTAACGTCCGGCACACGTAACGTCCGGCACACGTAACGTCCGGCACACGTAACGTCCGGGCACACGTAACGTCCGGGCACACGTAACGTCCGGCACACGTAACGTCCGGCACACGTAACGTCCGGGCACACGTAACGTCCGGGCACACGTAACGTCCGGGCACACGTAACGTCCGGGCACACGTAACGTCCGGCACACGTAACGTCCGGCACACGTAACGTCCGGCCAACGTAACGTCCGGGCACACGTAACATCCGGCACACGTAACGTCCGGCACACGTAACGTCCGGGCACACGTAACGTCCGGCACACGTAACGTCCGGCCAACGTAACGTCCGGGCACACGTAACGTCCGGCACACGTAACGTCCGGCACACGTAACGTCCGGGCACACGTAACGTCCGGCACACGTAACGTCCGGCACACGTAACGTCCGGCCAACGTAACGTCCGGCACACGTAACGTCCGGCACACGTAACGTCCGGCCAACGTAACGTCCGGCACACGTAACGTCCGGGCACACGTAACGTCCGGCACACGTAACGTCCGGCACACGTAACGTCCGGGCACACGTAACGTCCGGCACACGTAACGTCCGGCCAACGTAACGTCCGGCACACGTAACGTCCGGCACACGTAACGTCCGGCACACGTAACGTCCGGGCACACGTAACGTCCGGCACACGTAACGTCCGGCCAACGTAACGTCCGGCACACGTAACGTCCGGCACACGTAACGTCCGGCACCCGTAACGTCCGGCACCCGTAACGTCCGGCACACGTAACGTCCGGGCACACGTAACGTCCGGGCACACGTAACGTCCGGCACACGTAACGTCCGGCACACGTAACGTCCGGGCACACGTAACGTCCGGGCACACGTAACGCCCGGGCACACGTAACGTCCGGCACACGTAACGTCCGGCACACGTAACGTCCGGCACACGTAACGTCCGGGCACACGTAACGTCCGGGCACACGTAACGTCCGGCACACGTAACGTCCGGGCACACGTAACGTCCGGGCACACGTAACGTCCGGCACACGTAACGTCCGGCACACGTAACGTCCGGGCACACGTAACGTCCGGGCACACGTAACGTCCGGCACACGTAACGTCCGGCACACGTAACGTCCGGGCACACGTAACGTCCGGCACACGTAACGTCCGGTACACGTAACGTCCGGCACACGTAACGTCCGGCACACGTAACGTCCGGGCACACGTAACGTCAAAAACATCACATTTGTTCATTTGTTTGAAATGTTTAAGTAGTTGTTTTAGGGCCTGTACATGAAGAAGTGCAGATGAGGTTAATGTAACACTGTGGAACATTCTAGCGGTGAATGCTGTTACCGTGGAGAGCTCTGTACGCTGAGCCCAGGCAGGTGGAGTTTGAGCTGTCGATGGTGTAAACGGGAGCGTTAAACACGTCCGACAAAACCTGCAACGAAACACGCCCAGGTTAGTCCCAGTGTGGCCAGGAGGGGGCAGCAAACATTACAGGTTAGTCACTCCAATTCAGACCGGGGCTAACCACTCTGCCACTGATGTAACACTTCTGCAGAGACAAACCTGGAGGATCTGCGGGTTTGAAGAAGCTCCGCCCGTCGCCAAAACTCTGGTCCCAGGAACTGAACACAAACGGAAAAACGTGTGAAAAAAAACACGGATTCACCGACTAAAAAAGTCCCAGGTTCTTTTTTGGTCACTTTTCTCTTTTGTTTGTGACATTTTGCGCTCGTTACTGGTGAAACGCTGCGTCGTTACCGATGGTGTATCCGAGCTTCTCTGCGTGGAGTCGTTTGGATAAGAACTGCCCCTCGACGAGCGCCCGGACCTCGGTGTGAGCGGGGAACGAGGACACCTGCAGGACAGCACCGGTAACACAGCCGCACACACAGACCTGCGCACACAGACCTGCGCACACAGACCTGCGCACACAGACCTGCGCACACAGACCTGCGCACACAGACCTGCACGTTTGCGGCTCAGGTGGATAATAAAAGCTCAAACTGGCCTTGTTGTTGTGAGCGTCGAAGCGGTGAACTCCGACCGCCGCCGGGAGGATCTCCAGCACGTCGAAATAAAAACCTGGAAACAAACATTTGAACACAAAGGTTTATTTTATACTTAATGCTGAAGGTGGAGGAGGTTTTGAAACTCTTGGTAATTGAAATAAAAGCACAGTGTGTAACTTTCTGGAGGTGTAAAGTCTCCATGGAAACATTAAAGGTGTAACACAGTGTTGTACCGATGTTGCCGTGGTTTCCCAGAGGAGTGTCTGTCAAAGCGGACGAGAAGTGACTCCAGGAGCCGCCCGACTCGTCTCTGACTCGCTCCCGCGCCAAAGAACCGTTCTTAAAACTGAAACACATATCAAATATGTACTTAGACTAAACCAAGAGTAAGCAGGTCTAAAGCAGGTCTAAAGCAGGTCTAAAGCCGGTCTAAAGCCGGTCTAAAGCCGGTCTAAAGCAGGTCTAAAGCAGGTCTAAAGCAGGTCTAAAGCCGGTCTAAAGCCGGTCTAAAGCAGGACTAAAGCAGGACTAAAGCAGGTCTAAAGCAGGTCTAAAGCAGGTCTAAAGCAGGTCTAAAGCCGGTCTAATGCCGGTCTAAAGCCGGTCTAAAGCAGGTCTAAAGCAGGTCTAAAGCCGGTCTAAAGCAGGTCTAAAGCAGGTCTAAAGCCGGTCTAAAGCAGGTCTAAAGCCGGTCTAAAGCAGGTCTAAAGCAGGTCTAAAGCAGGACTAAAGCAGGTCTAAAGGAGGTCTAAAGCAGGACTAAAGCAGGACTAAAGCAGGTCTAAAGCAGGACTAAAGCAGGACTAAAGCAGGTCTAAAGGAGGTCTAAAGGAGGACTAAAGCAGGACTAAAGCAGGTCTAAAGCAGGTCTAAAGCCGGTCTAAAGCAGGACTAAAGCAGGTCTAAAGCAGGTCTAAAGCCAGTCTAAAGCAGGACTAAAGCAGGACTAAAGCAGGTCTAAAGCAGGACTAAAGCAGGGCTAAAGCCGATCTAAAGCCGGTCTAAAGCAGGACTAAAGCCGCTCTGTACCAGAGCAGGGCCATGTGGTGCTGTGGATCGACTGGGTTGATGAAGACGTGGCCCTCTAGTGCAGGACGAGGGAACTGCAACCACAGGAACACAGTGTCGCTGGTGCCTAAACTCACCTGAACACAAAGGCAAGGCAAGTTTATTTGTGTCGCACATTTCATACACAAGGCAATTATAAGTGCTTCACACAACAGGAAAAATGTATTGTCTAAACTAATAAAATCACAAACAAAAGAGAAGAGTGCAAAGAAAAAAATCCTGTCAGTCAAATGCAGCTAAACAAAACTGTTTTTAGCTTAGATTTGAACATTGTCAGAGTAGAACCTGTCTCACATCTTCAGGAAGACTGACATCATAAGGCGCTGGTACAGCTGGCAGCCCGGTGTAAACGCTCTCTCTTCTTTCTCACACTTATTGTGCTTTATCTCCTATATTTTGTAAATATAGTTAGTACATTTTTTTATTTTACTGTACGATAGGGACACGCGCTGGAATCGTTTTTAATTCAACTGTTTTTGACTTTTTTCGGCTGGATTTGAGCGTTTTTCGTTTCGTTCGTTGTGTTGTTGTGACGTGAGCTAGCTCCGAGCGAGCCCACCAGCCCCCCCCCCGCGCCCTCCGGCCGCGCTAAAGTACGGCGTGTCGTCGGTACACGTTTATATACACGTTTATATGAAAGAGGAACTTCACGAACGATCGGGACACGCACTGGAATCGCTTTAAATTAACTTGTTTTGACTTTATTCGGCTGGATTGAGTGTTTTCGTCGTGTCGTGGCGATGTGTTTTGGCTCTGAGTCCCCCGGCTCCGGCCCCGCCCCCCGCCCGGCGCCATACCGCGTTTACACAAAGGAGGAACTCATGAAACTGCGGAGAACAGTCGTCTTACCCGGAGATCGTCACGTTATTCCGGCGGACATCCTAAGGAAAACGCAACGAGGCAGATGGGCTGGACGTAAACTCCGAGAGTAAGAGAGGGACAAACAGGAAGTCGGTTCCCGCCGTAGTCATGGGTAACGTGAGGTCCCTTCAAAATAAAATGACGGAAATAGCGAGCCTCATGCGGTCCCAGAGGATTTATAGGGACAGCAGCGTCTTGATTTTCACAGAGACCTGGTTAACAGCAGAAATGCCAGACTCTATTGTAGGTTTGGACAATTTTTATCTGCTGCGGGCGACAGAACAAGAGAATGCGGAAAGAAAAGAGGTGGAGGTCTGGCGGTGTATGTGAACACGAGCTGGTCCAAACCCGAACACTGCACAGTGAAGGAGCAGCTATATAACAGGGATACTATTGGCTATTGGCATGAGGCCATATTATCTGCCCCGGGAGTTCTCACATGTGATTATGATCACAGTCTATGTGGCCCCGTCTGCCAATGCTGAAGATGCTTGTGAAGCACTGCTCTCCTGCACTTGTAGGCTGCAAACACAGCACCCACAGGCTCTCTTCCTCAGCTCTGGTGACTTTAACCACGCTTCTCCCTCTTCTGTTCTCCCAACATACACCCAGTATGTTACCTGCCCCACCAGAGAGAATAGAACATTGGACTTGTTTTTTGCCAACACCAAGGAGGCTTATTCTTCTTCCCCCCTCCCTCCCCTGGGCAGCTCGGACCACAACCTTGTACATCTGAGGCCTGTGTATGAACCCATCGTGCGCAGGCAGCCTGTGGTGTCCCGTGAGGTGAGGATGTGGTCTGCTGAGAGCGAGGAGGCTCTGAGGGACTGCTTCAGCACCACTGTCTGGACTGAGCTTTATGACCCACATGGGGAGGACATCAACACCATCACAGAGTGCATCACGGACTACATCAACTTCTGTTTTGAGAACATTGTTCCTTCCCGGACGGTGCGGTGTTTTCCAAACAACAAGCCATAGATTAACCGTGAACTGAAAGCTCTGCTGATGGAGAAGAAGAGAGCCTTCAGGTCAGGGAACAAGGAGGAGCTGAGGACTGTGCAGAAAGAGCCGAGGAGGAAGATCAGGCAGGCTGAGGCCGGCTACAAGAGGAGGATGGAGGAGCAGCTGCAGCAGAAGAACATTCAGGGAGTGTGGAGGAGCCTGAAAACCATCTCGGGCTTCAAAATCCCCCCTGCCCAGACAGAGGGGGATCTACAGTGGGTGAATGATTTAAATGCTCACTTCTTGAGGTTTGATCGGTCACCCGCCCCTCCCCCTGCACAGCTGCATGCTCCCTCTTCCACAGCTGGACAATGCCCTGCATCTGTTCCTCTTCGCGTATCTGCCCCGGACCATCAGCTCCCCACTTCGCCTGGACTCACCCATCCCCCCAGCACACGGCCCCCCTGCCAACCACTGACTGTTACAGCAGCACAGGTGAGGAGTGAGCTGAAGAGGATTAAAGTGAGGAAGGCAGCAGGACCTGATGGCATCAGCCCCAGGCTCCTTAAGTCCTGCGCAGATGAACTGTGTGGAGTTATGGAGCATGTCTTCAACATGAGCCTGAAGCTGAGGGTGGTACCAGAGGTCTGGAAGACCTCCTGTCTGGTACCTGTGCCTAAGACACCGCGCCCCAAAGACCTCAACAGCTTCAGGCCAGTGGCTCTCACGTCCCACCTGATGAATACACTGGAGCGGCTAGTCCTGGACCACCTCCGCTCCACCGTGAGCTCAGCCATGGACCCGCTGCAGTTTGCATATCGGCCTGGCATCGGAGTGGAGGACGCCGTCATCTCCTGCTGCACCGCTCTCTCTCTCACTTGGAGAAGCCTGGCAGCTCTGTGAGGATTCTGTTCTTCGATCTTTCCAGCACCTTCAACACCATCCAGCCGCTGCTCCTGAGGGACAAGCTGGAGACGGCTGGTGTGGAGTATGACCTGCAGAGTGGATCCTGGACTACCTCACAGACCGACCCCAGTTTGTGAGAGCACGGGATTGTGTGTCTGACACGGACAGCTGTGTCCAGCAGAAGTTCTCTGACGACTCTGCCATCATCGGACTCATCACGGACGACGATGACGCGGAGTACAGAGGACTGGCGCAGGACTTTGTGGACTGGTGTCAGCGGAACCACCTCCTCATCAGCGTGGGGAAGACCAAGGAGATGGTTGTGGATTTCCGCAGACGCCACCCCACTGCCCCCTCACCAGTGAACATCCAGGGACGGGACATTGAGAGAGTGACTCATACAAGTACCTGGGTGTTCATCTGAACCACAAACTGGACTGGACTCATAACACAGACGCACTGTACAGGAAGAGCCAGAGTCGGCTTTACCTCCTGAGGAGACTCAGGTCTTTTGGAGTGACAGGGCCACTCCTGAAGACCTTCTATGACTCTGTGGTGGCATCAGCCCTCCTGTATGGTGTGGCCTGCTGGAGCAGCAGCATCGCAGAGAGGGAGAGGAAGAGGCTGGACAAAGTCATCAAGAATTCCAGCTCCGTCCTGGGCTGTGCTCTGGACTCGGTGCAGGAGGTGGGGGACAGAAGGGTCCTGGCTAGATTCACATCTATGCTGGACCATGAGTGTCGCCCCCTGCAGGACACTCTGTCCGCTCTGGAGAGCAGCTTCAGTGAGACTGATCCACCCTCGCTGTGTGAAGGAAAGGTTTCGCAGGTCTTTCCTTCCTGCTGCTGTCAGACTTTATAACAAACACTGTTAGTCCTGAACACTCACAATACTGACCTAACCATGTGCAATTCCGTCATATGTGCAATTACTGTGAAATTCATGTGCAATCTATGTGCTGTCGTGACACATATTCATGTGCAATTACTGTCGTGATCACATGCAATGGTTTTTATGTATTTATTTATTTGTCTATGGGAGTTTTTGTTTATAGGAGATCTTCTACTGAAAGTGTTTTTCAGACTTCCTATAAGTTCCTAAATCTGTTCTTCGGTATCTACCTCTGTATCTTCCTGCGTTGCAACAATGAAATTTCCCCATGTGGGACAATAAAGGAATATCTTATCTTATCAGATTTTAGCTGCATAAAACTGAAACGCAGATTCCCCATGTTTTGTCCTGACTCTGGCACCAGCAGGAGGCCGGTCCATGTTTTGTCCTGACTCTGGCACCAGCAGGAGGCCGGTCCATGTTTAGTCCTGACTCTGGCACCAGCAGGAGGCCGGTCCATGTTTAGTCCTGACTCTGGCACCAGCAGGAGGCCGGTCCCTGAGGTCCTCAGAGTCCGAGATGGTTCATATGGCACTAACATATCCAAGATGTACTTTGGTGCTAGGCCATGGAGAGACTTGTACACAAGCAGAGCTGCTTTAAAGTCTATTCTCTGAGCCACAGGGGGCAGTGCAGAGACCTGAGAACAGGACTAATGTGATGGTACTTCCTGGTTCTAGTCAGGACTAATGTGATGGTACTTCCTGGTTCTAGTCAGGACTAATGTGATGGTACTTCCTGGTTCTAGTCAGGACTAATGTGATGGTACTTCCTGGTTCTAGTCAGGACTAATGTGATGGTACTTCCTGGTTCTAGTCAGGACTAATGTGACGGTACTTCCTGGTTCTAGTCAGGACCCGGGCAGCAGCGTTCTGGATGTACTGCAGCTGTTTTACAGCTCGTTTGGAGAGACCAGTGAGCAGGCCGTTACAGTAGTCTAATCTACTGGAGACAAACACATGGATAAGTCTCTCTAAATCTGGTTTTGACACTATATTTTTGATTTTGGCAATGTTTTTTAGATGGTAAAAAGCTGCTGATGTTATTGATTTGACGTGGCTGTTAAAGTTCAAGTCTGAGTCCATTATTACCCCCAGATTTCTAATTTGGTTTGTAGGTTTTAGAGCGAGACTCTGGAGGTGACCGCTAACACTTTCTCTTTGTTTCTGTGGGCCAAAAACGATTGTTTCAGTCTTGTCTGAGTTCAGCTGGAGAAAGTTGTTTTGCATCCACAAACTGATCTGTTGGATGCAGTGACAGAGTGAATCTACTGGTCCATAGTCACCTGCCGATAGTGAAACATAGATCTGAGTGTCATCTGCATAATTGTGATAGGACACATTTTCACTGCGTATCAACTGACCTAACGGCAGCATGTAGAGGTTGAACAGAAGGGGACCCAGGACTGACCCTTGGGGCACTCCACAGGTCAGGGTCATGTGGTCTGAGACACAGCTACCAATTTCAACAAAGTACTTCCTGTCTTCCAGATAGGGCCTTAACCAGTTTAGGGCAGTGCCAGTGATGCCCACCCAGTCCTCTAGTCTCTGTAAGAGGATCCCATGATCGACAGTGTCAAAAGCAGCATCAGATCTAACAGAATTAAGACTGAGGCTTTGCGCGTGTCAGTGTTAAGGCGGATGTCATTTGTCACCTTGACAAGAGCAGTCTCAGTGCTGTGATGAGGTCTAAAACCTGACTGAAAAACATCAAATGAGTTGTTTATTAAGAGGAAATCTGTGAGCTGTTGGTAAACAACCTTTTCAAGGACTTTGCCCCAAAATGGCAGATTAGAAATGGGCCGGTAATGTCTCAGTACTGCGGCATCAAGACTGCTCTTCTTTAGGAGAGGCTTTATGACCGCAGTTTTCAAAGACATTGGGAATGTTCCAGATTTAAGCGACATGTTAACTATGTGAGTGAACACCTCATCAAGTCATATCATCAACAACATCAACAACAACACGTTTGACAAATAAAATTATAAAACATGTGGCCAAGACCTGGATCATAAAACTTAAAAATAAAACTCAAACTCACTGCAATGTCTCCAGGTTTCAGCCTCATCCCAGCCAGAGACGCTGAAACATGAACACAAGACCTGGTTTAGTCCTGGTTTAGTCCTGGTTTAGTCCTGGTTTAGTCCTGGTTTAGTCCTGGTTTAGTCCTGATTTAGTCCTGATTTAGTCCTGGTTTAGACCTGGTTTAGACCTGGTTTAGACCTGGTTTAGACCTGGTTTAGTCCTGGTTTAGTCCTGGTTTAGTCCTGGTTTAGTCCTGGTTTAGTCCTGGTCAATAAAAATAGATGTTTTGAAGGATTTACCAGGATTGTCTCCGGTAAAAGCCACGACGCTGCAGCGCTCCGAGAAGCCAAAACGTGTGACCAGATACGAGCAAACGGGCCCCTGAACATAGAAGAAGAAGATTGTAATGGCCCCTGAACACAGAAGAAGAAGATTGTAATGGCCCCTGAACACAGAAGAAGAAGATTATCATGAGTATTCCTGAGTATTTAGACACGTTTCACCTCAACATACTTCTCCTAAAACCGGTTTGTAACTCTAGTTTTCTTCATAAATCACATCGAAATCCTCCTGAAGTCGATGTGAGCGAGTCACAAAAGAGACGTTTAGTGATCCCAGTGTGTGAGGGGCGTGGCTAAAGCTAGTGTGTGTGAGGGGCGTGGCTAAAGCTAGAGTGTGTGAGGGGCGTGGCTAAAGCTAGCGTGTGTGTGAAGGGCGTGGCTAAAGCTAGAGTGTGTGAGGGGCCTGGCTAAAGCTAGAGTGTGTGAGGGGCGTGGCTAAAGCTAGTGTGTGTGAGGGGCGTGGCTAAAGCTAGAGTGTGTGAGGGGCGTGGCTAAAGCTAGAGTGTGTGAGGGGCATGGCTCAAGCTAGAGTGTGTGAGGGGCGTGGCTAAAGCTAGTGTGTGTGAGGGGCGTGGCTAAAGCTAGCGTGTGTGAGGGGCGTGGCTAAAGCTAGCGTGTGTGAGGGGCGTGGCTCAATCTAGGGTGTGTGAGGGGCGTGGCTAAAGCTAGCGTGTGTGTGAGGGGCCTGGCTAAAGCTAGTGTGTGTGAGGGGCGTGGCTAAAGCTAGAGTTTGTGAGGGGCGTGGCTAAAGCTAGAGTGTGTGAGGGGCGTGGCTAAAGCTAGTGTGTGTGAGGGGCGTGGCTAAAGCTAGAGTGTGTGAGGGGCCTGGCTAAAGCTAGAGTCTGTGAGGGGCGTGGCTAAAGCTAGTGTGTGTGTGAGGGGCGTGGCTAAAGCTAGTGTGTGTGAGGGGCGTGGCTAAAGCTAGTGTGTGTGAGGGGCGTGGCTAAAGCTAGTGTGTGTGAGGGGCGTGGCTAAAGCTAGCGTGTGTGAGGGGCGTGGCTAAAGCTAGCGTGTGTGAGGGGCGTGGCTAAAGCTAGCGTGTGTGAGGGGCGTGGCTCAATCTAGGGTGTGTGAGGGGCGTGGCTAAAGCTAGCGTGTGTGTGTGAGGGGCCTGGCTAAAGCTAGTGTGTGTGAGGGGCGTGGCTAAAGCTAGAGTTTGTGAGGGGCGTGGCTAAAGCTAGAGTGTGTGAGGGGCGTGGCTAAAGCTAGTGTGTGTGAGGGGCGTGGCTAAAGCTAGTGTGTGTGAGGGGCCTGGCTAAAGCTAGAGTGTGTGAGGGGCCTGGCTAAAGCTAGAGTCTGTGAGGGGCGTGGCTAAAGCTAGCGCGTGTGAGGGGCGTGGCTAAAGCTAGCGTGTGTGAGGGGCGTGGCTAAAGCTAGCGTGTGTGAGGGGCGTGGCTAAAGCTAGCGTGTGTGAGGGGCGTGGCTAAAGCTAGAGTGTGTGAGGGGCCTGGCTAAAGCTAGTGTGTGTGAGGGGCGTGGCTAAAGCTAGAGTGTGTGAGGGGCCTGGCTAAAGCTAGAGTCTGTGAGGGGCGTGGCTAAAGCTAGTGCGTGTGAGGGGCGTGGCTAAAGCTAGCGTGTGTGAGGGGCGTGGCTAAAGCTAGCGTGTGTGAGGGGCGTGGCTAAAGCTAGCGTGTGTGAGGGGCGTGGCTAAAGCTAGCGTGTGTGAGGGGCGTGGCTAAAGCTAGAGTGTGTGAGGGGCCTGGCTAAAGCTAGTGTGTGTGAGGGGCGTGGCTAAAGCTAGAGTGTGTGAGGGGAGTGGCTAAAGCTAGAGTGTGTGAGGGGAGTGGCTAAAGCTAGAGTGTGTGAGGGGCCTGGCTAAAGCTAGTGCGTGTGAGGGGCGTGGCTAAAGCTAGTGCGTGTGAGGGGCGTGGCTAAAGCTAATGCGTGTGAGGGGCGTGGCTAAAGCTAGCGTGTGTGTGAGGGGCGTGGCTAAAGCTAGCGTGCACAGGAACAGTTTTGCCTCATTTCTTTGACTTCTCTGCATGTGAGGGGCGTGGCTAAAGCCTCTACGCCGCGTTTGAACCTCTCGTTATGTCATGCTAATGCTAATGCTAACGTCAGACGCATTATGACCTGGAAATATCAGATTGTGGCTCTTGACAAAGCGAGTGCCGTGCCATAAACAGGAAACATTTGTTGCTAATGCGCTTTGCTAGCTTTGTGTTGCTAAGGCTCCACATAGTCGTTAGCATCAGTGGAAACACGGAGCTTTGTGCCGCTTGCGTTCCCTCTCGTCCAATCATCTGGATTCCGACTAATCCAAAGTGAACCAGTTGAAACATGTCGTTCTCACCAGGACTGAGGAGGAGGGCACGGGCGCGGCCAGCAGGGGGCGGAGTCCTGGAGCACAGGCGTTTAAACAGAGCTCAGACCAGTCGCTCTGAGAGAGGTCCAACAGGTTCATCCCACATCCTGAAACAAAGACCAGAAAGTATGTGTAGTGTGCGTGTGTGTGTAAAGTATGTGTAGTGTGCGTGTGTGTGTAAAGTGTGTGTGTGTGCGTGTGTAAAGTGTGTGTGTAGTGTGAGTGTGCGTGTGTAAAGTGTGTGTGTGTGCGTGTGTAAAGTGTGTGTAAAGTGTGTGTAGTGTGCGTGTGCGTGTGTAAAGTGTGTGTGTATAAAGTGTGTGTAAAGTGTGTGTGTGTGAAGTGTGTGTAAGGTTTCTATAAAGTGTGTGTAAAGTGTGTGTGTGTAAAGTGTGTGTGTGTAAGGTTTGTGTAAAGTGTGTGTAAAGTCTGTGTGTAAATGGTGTAAAGTGAGTGTAAAGTGTGTGCAAAGTGTGTGTAAAGTGTGTAAAATGTGTGTAAAGTCTGTGTAAAGTGAGTGTAAAGTGAGTGTAAAGTCTGGGTAAAGTCTGTGTAAAGTCTGTGTAAAGTGTGTGTAAAGTGTGTGTGTTAACGGTGTAAAGTGTGTGTAAAGTATGTGTGTTAACGGTGTAAAGTGAGTGTAAAGTGTGTGTGTTAACGGTGTAAAGTGAGTGTAAAGTGTATAAAGTGTGTGTAAAGTCTGTGTAAAGTGTGTTGTTAAGGCTGTGTAAAGTGAGTGTAAAGTGTATAAAGTGTGTGTAAAGTGTGTGTAAAGTGTGTGTGTAAAGTGTGTGTGTAAAGTCTGTGTAAAGTCTGTGTAAAGTCTGTGATAAGTGTGTAAAGTCTGTGTAAAGTCTGTGTAAAGTCTGTGTAAAGTCTGTGTAAAGTGAGTGTAAAGTTGTAAAGTGTATAAAATGTATGTAAAGTGTGTGTGTAAAGTGTGTGTAAAGTGTGTGTAAAGTGTGTGTAAAGTGTGTGTGTTAACGGTGTAAAGTGAGTGTAAAGTGTGTGTGTTAACGGTGTAAAGTGAGTGTAAAGTGTATAAAGTGTGTGTAAAGTCTGTGTAAAGTGTGTGTGTAAAGTCTGTGTAAAGTGAGTGTAAAGTGTATAAAGTGTGTGTAAAGTGTGTGTAAAGTGTGTGTGTAAAGTGTGTGTGTAAAGTCTGTGTAAAGTCTGTAAAGTCTGTAAAGTCTGTGATAAGTGTGTAAAGTCTGTGTAAAGTCTGTGTAAAGTCTGTGTAAAGTCTGTGTAAAGTCTGTGTAAAGTGAGTGTAAAGTTGTAAAGTGTATAAAATGTATGTAAAGTGTGTGTGTAAAGTTTGTGTAAAATGTGTGTAAAGTGTGTGTAAAGTGAGTGTAAAGTGTATAAAGTGTGTGTAAAGTGTGTGTGTAAAGTGTGTGTAGAGTGTGTGTAAAGTCTGTGTAAAGTGTGTGTGTAAAGTCTGTGTAAAGTCTGTGTAAAGTGTGTAAAGTCTGTGTAAAGTCTGTGATAAGTGTGTAAAGTCTGTGTTAAGTCTGTGTAAAGTGAGTGTAAAGTGTATAAAATGTGTGTAAAGTTTGTGTAAAATGTGTGTAAAGTGTGTGTAAAGTGAGTGTAAAGTGTATAAAGTGTGTGTAAAGTGTGTGTGTAAAGTGTGTGTGTAAAGTGTGTGTGTAAAGTGTGTGTAGAGTGTGTGTAAAGTCTGTGTAAAGTGTGTGTGTAAAGTGTGTGTAAAGTCTGTGTAAAGTGTGTAAAGTCTGTGTCAAGTCTGTGATAAGTGTGTAAAGTCTGTGTTAAGTCTGTGTAAAGTGAGTGTAAAGTGTATAAAATGTGTGTAAAGTGTGTGTAAAATGTGTGTAAAGTCTGTGTAAAGTCTGTGTAAAGTCTGTGTAAAGTCTGTGTAAAGTCTGTGATAAGTGTGTAAAGTCTGTGTAAAGTCTGTGTAAAGTCTGTGTAAAGTCTGTGTAAAGTGTATAAAATGTGTGTAAAGTCTGTGTAAAGTGAGTGTAAAGTGTATAAAGTGTGTGTAAAGTCTGTGATAAGTGTGTAAAGTCTGTGTAAAATGTGTGTAAAGTCTGTGTAAAGTCTGTGTAAAGTCTGTGTAAAGTCTGTGATAAGTGTGTAAAGTCTGTGTAAAGTCTATGTAAAGTGAGTGTAAAGTGTATAAAATGTGTGTAAAGTCTGTGTAAAGTGAGTGTAAAGTGTATAAAATGGGTGTAAAGTCTGTGTAAAGTGAGTGTAAAGTGTATAAAATGTGTGTAAAGTCTGTGTAAAGTGAGTGTAAAGTGTATAAAGTGTGTGTAAAGTCTGTGATAAGTGTGTAAAGTCTGTGTAAAGTCTGCGTAAAGTGAGTGTAAAGTGTATAAAATGTGTGTAAAGTCTGTGATAAGTGTGTGTAAAGTGTGTGTAAAGTCTGTGTAAAGTCTGTGTAAAGTCTGTGTAAAGTCTGTGTAAAGTCTGTGTAAAGTCTGTGTAAAGTCTGTGTAAAGTCTGTGATAAGTGTGTAAAGTCTGTGTAAAGTCTATGTAAAGTGAGTGTAAAGTGTATAAAATGTGTGTAAAGTCTGTGTAAAGTGAGTGTAAAGTGTATAAAATGTGTGTAAAGTCTGTGTAAAGTGAGTGTAAAGTGTATAAAGTGTGTGTAAAGTCTGTGATAAGTGTGTAAAGTCTGTGTAAAATGTGTGTAAAGTGTGTGTAAAGTGTGTGTAAAGTGTGTGTAAAGTGTGTGTAAAGTGTGTGTAAAGTCTGTGTAAAGTCTGTGATAAGTGTGTAAAGTCTGTGTAAAGTCTGTGTAAAGTCTATGTAAAGTGAGTGTAAAGTGTATAAAATGTGTGTAAAGTCTGTGTAAAGTGAGTGTAAAGTGTATAAAGTGTGTGTAAAGTGAGTGTAAAGTGTATAAAATGTGTGTAAAGTCTGTGATAAGTGTGTAAAGTCTGTGTAAAGTCTGTGTAAAGTGAGTGTAAAGTGTAAAAAATGTGTGTAAAGTCTGTGATAAGTGTGTGTAAAGTGTGTGTAAAATGTGTGTAAAGTGTGTGTAAAGTCTGTGTAAAGTCTGTGTAAAGTCTGTGTAAAGTCTGTGTAAAGTCTGTGTAAAGTCTGTGTAAAGTCTGTGATAAGTGTGTAAAGTCTGTGTAAAGTCTGTGTAAAGTCTATGTAAAGTCTATGTAAAGTGAGTGTAAAGTGTATAAAATGTGTGTAAAGTCTGTGTAAAGTGAGTGTAAAGTGTATGAAATGTGTGTAAAGTCTGTGTAAAGTGAGTGTAAAGTGTATAAAATGTGTGTAAAGTCTGTGTAAAGTGTGTAAAGTCTGTGTAAAGTCTGTGTAAAGTGTATAAAATGTGTGTAAAGTCTGTGATAAGTGTGTGTAAAATGTGTGTAAAGTCTGTGTAAAGTGAGTGTAAAGTGTATAAAGTGTGTGTAAAGTGTGTGTTAAGTCTGTGTAAAGTGTGTGTGTAAATGGTGTAGAGTGTAAAGTGTTTGTAAAGTCTGTGTAAAGTGTGTGTGTAAATGGTGTAGTGTAAAGTGTTTGTAAAGTCTGTGTAAAGTGTGTGTGTAAATGGTGTATAGTGTAAAGTGTATAAAGTGTGTGTAAAGTCTGTGTAAAGTGAGTGTAAAGTGTATAAAGTGTGTGTAAAGTCTGTGATAAGTGTGTAAAGTCTGTGTTAAGTCTGTGTAAAGTGAGTGTAAAGTGTATAAAATGTGTGTAAAGTTTGTGTAAAATGTGTGTAAAGTGTGTGTAAAGTGAGTGTAAAGTGTATAAAGTGTGTGTAAAGTGTGTGTGTAAAGTGTGTGTGTAAAGTGTGTGTGTAAAGTGTGTGTAGAGTGTGTGTAAAGTCTGTGTAAAGTGTGTGTGTAAAGTGTGTGTAAAGTCTGTGTAAAGTGTGTAAAGTCTGTGTCAAGTCTGTGATAAGTGTGTAAAGTCTGTGTTAAGTCTGTGTAAAGTGAGTGTAAAGTGTATAAAATGTGTGTAAAGTGTGTGTAAAATGTGTGTAAAGTCTGTGTAAAGTCTGTGTAAAGTCTGTGTAAAGTCTGTGTAAAGTCTGTGATAAGTGTGTAAAGTCTGTGTAAAGTCTGTGTAAAGTCTGTGTAAAGTCTGTGTAAAGTGTATAAAATGTGTGTAAAGTCTGTGTAAAGTGAGTGTAAAGTGTATAAAGTGTGTGTAAAGTCTGTGATAAGTGTGTAAAGTCTGTGTAAAATGTGTGTAAAGTCTGTGTAAAGTCTGTGTAAAGTCTGTGTAAAGTCTGTGATAAGTGTGTAAAGTCTGTGTAAAGTCTATGTAAAGTGAGTGTAAAGTGTATAAAATGTGTGTAAAGTCTGTGTAAAGTGAGTGTAAAGTGTATAAAATGGGTGTAAAGTCTGTGTAAAGTGAGTGTAAAGTGTATAAAATGTGTGTAAAGTCTGTGTAAAGTGAGTGTAAAGTGTATAAAGTGTGTGTAAAGTCTGTGATAAGTGTGTAAAGTCTGTGTAAAGTCTGCGTAAAGTGAGTGTAAAGTGTATAAAATGTGTGTAAAGTCTGTGATAAGTGTGTGTAAAGTGTGTGTAAAGTCTGTGTAAAGTCTGTGTAAAGTCTGTGTAAAGTCTGTGTAAAGTCTGTGTAAAGTCTGTGTAAAGTCTGTGTAAAGTCTGTGTAAAGTCTGTGATAAGTGTGTAAAGTCTGTGTAAAGTCTATGTAAAGTGAGTGTAAAGTGTATAAAATGTGTGTAAAGTCTGTGTAAAGTGAGTGTAAAGTGTATAAAATGTGTGTAAAGTCTGTGTAAAGTGAGTGTAAAGTGTATAAAGTGTGTGTAAAGTCTGTGATAAGTGTGTAAAGTCTGTGTAAAATGTGTGTAAAGTGTGTGTAAAGTGTGTGTAAAGTGTGTGTAAAGTGTGTGTAAAGTGTGTGTAAAGTCTGTGTAAAGTCTGTGATAAGTGTGTAAAGTCTGTGTAAAGTCTGTGTAAAGTCTATGTAAAGTGAGTGTAAAGTGTATAAAATGTGTGTAAAGTCTGTGTAAAGTGAGTGTAAAGTGTATAAAGTGTGTGTAAAGTGAGTGTAAAGTGTATAAAATGTGTGTAAAGTCTGTGATAAGTGTGTAAAGTCTGTGTAAAGTCTGTGTAAAGTGAGTGTAAAGTGTAAAAAATGTGTGTAAAGTCTGTGATAAGTGTGTGTAAAGTGTGTGTAAAATGTGTGTAAAGTGTGTGTAAAGTCTGTGTAAAGTCTGTGTAAAGTCTGTGTAAAGTCTGTGTAAAGTCTGTGTAAAGTCTGTGTAAAGTCTGTGATAAGTGTGTAAAGTCTGTGTAAAGTCTGTGTAAAGTCTATGTAAAGTCTATGTAAAGTGAGTGTAAAGTGTATAAAATGTGTGTAAAGTCTGTGTAAAGTGAGTGTAAAGTGTATGAAATGTGTGTAAAGTCTGTGTAAAGTGAGTGTAAAGTGTATAAAATGTGTGTAAAGTCTGTGTAAAGTGTGTAAAGTCTGTGTAAAGTCTGTGTAAAGTGTATAAAATGTGTGTAAAGTCTGTGATAAGTGTGTGTAAAATGTGTGTAAAGTCTGTGTAAAGTGAGTGTAAAGTGTATAAAGTGTGTGTAAAGTGTGTGTTAAGTCTGTGTAAAGTGTGTGTGTAAATGGTGTAGAGTGTAAAGTGTTTGTAAAGTCTGTGTAAAGTGTGTGTGTAAATGGTGTAGTGTAAAGTGTTTGTAAAGTCTGTGTAAAGTGTGTGTGTAAATGGTGTATAGTGTAAAGTGTATAAAGTGTGTGTAAAGTCTGTGTAAAGTGAGTGTAAAGTGTATAAAGTGTGTGTAAAGTGTGTGTTAAGTGTGTGTAAAGTGTGTTAAGTGTGTGTAAAATGTGTGTAAAGTGTTTGTAAAGTCTGTGTAAAGTGTGTGTGTAAATGGTGTAGAGTATAAAGTGTATAAAGTGTGTGTAAAGTCTGTGTAAAGTGAGTGTAAAGTGTATAAAGTGTGTGTAAAGTGTGTGTTAAGTGAGTGTAAAGTGTGTTAAGTGTGTGTAAAATGTGTGTAAAGTGTTTGTAAAGTCTGTGTAAAGTGTGTGTGTAAATGGTGTAGAGTGTAAAGTGTATAAAGTGTGTGTAAAGTCTGTGTGTAAAATGTGTGTAAAGTGTGTGTAAAGTTGTGATACCGTCGCTGAGGTCGATGGGAGCGAATCGTCCGAGGAACAGAGACGCGGCGAAACTGCTGACCAACGAAATCCTCTGTGGTAAAAACAACAACAACAACAATAGTCTCGTTTACGGTGAGGTAAACGCTTCTTTACATATTTACATAAACAGACTAAATTAAAGGCGGTATGGACGATTTTTCGGCGATTTGAGAGTGCAGGTGGAAGTGCGCATGCGCACTCCCCTGTGTGGACTGATACAACACACACGTGCGTTTGTTTATTAGCGCAACGGAGCGCATCGCATCTCTCGTCTCCCGTAGATTTCTGTCCACTTCTGCGTCAGCTCGAACTGTCTTTCTCCGTCTTCATTTTGCCCCGTACACTGAGGGAACTATATTATGATAGATCCATGCGCTTAGGCACGCGGAAACGTGGGGACGAACCTGACACGGCTGCAGGTGAGCGGTAGATGCGTTTTATGATTGATACGTGGCAGGACAAATGATTTATCCAAGCCACGAGGAAATATGAGAAAAAAAAATTGCTGAAAATAATTGTCCATTCCACCTTTAACCTCCTGAAAGTCAGGAACATTTACATATCTATAACTATTTGCACAAACATCAAACGCC
Source organism: Eucyclogobius newberryi (assembly GCF_026437365.1). Classification (NCBI taxonomy): domain Eukaryota; kingdom Metazoa; phylum Chordata; class Actinopteri; order Gobiiformes; family Gobiidae; genus Eucyclogobius; species Eucyclogobius newberryi. Next base: position 9,661 of record NW_027316277.1, on the reverse strand, counting down.
TGGAGGGGGCGGAGCTTCACGTGTGGTTCAAACGCCTGGAGGGGGCGGAGCTTCACGTGTGGTTCAAACGCCTGGAGGGGGAGGAGCTTCACATGTGGTTCAAACGCCTGGAGGGGGCGGAGCTTCACGTGTGGTTCAAACGCCTGGAGGGGGCGGAGCTTCACGTGTGGTTCAAACGCCTGGAGGGGGCGGAGCTTCACGTGTGGCTCAAACGCCTGGAGGGGGCGGAGCTTCACGTGTGGCTCAAACGTCTGGAGGGGGAGGAGCTTCACGTGTGGTTCAAACGCCTGGAGGGGGCGGAGCTTCACGTGTGGTTCAAATGTCTGGAGGGGGAGGAGCTTCACGTGTGGTTCAAACGCCTGGAGGGGGCGGAGCTTCACGTGTGGTTGAAACGCCTGGAGGGGGCGGAGCTTCACGTGTGGTTCAAATGTCTGGAGGGGGAGGAGCTTCACGTGTGGTTCAAACGCCTGGAGGGGGCGGAGCTTCACGTGTGGTTCAAACGCCTGGAGGGGGCGGAGCTTCACGTGTGGCTCAAACGTCTGGAGGGGGAGGAGCTTCACGTGTGGTTCAAACGCCTGGAGGGGGCGGAGCTTCACGTGTGGTTCAAACGTCTGGAGGGGGCGGAGCTTCACGTGTGGTTCAAATGTCTGGAGGGGGCGGAGCTTCACGTGTGGCTCAAACGTCTGGAGGGGGAGGAGCTTCACGTGTGGTTCAAACGCCTGGAGGGGGCGGAGCTTCACGTGTGGCTCAAACGTCTGGAGGGGGAGGAGCTTCACGTGTGGTTGAAACGTCTGGAGGGGGCGGAGCTTCACGTGTGGTTCAAACGCCTGGAGGGGGCGGAGCTTCACGTGTGGCTCAAACGTCTGGAGGGGGAGGAGCTTCACGTGTGGTTCAAACGCCTGGAGGGGGAGGAGCTTCACGTGTGGTTGAAACGTCTGGAGGGGGCGGAGCTTCACGTGTGGTTCAAACGCCTGGAGGGGGCGGAGCTTCACGTGTGGCTCAAACGTCTGGAGGGGGAGGAGCTTCACGTGTGGTTCAAACGCCTGGAGGGGGCGGAGCTTCACGTGTGGTTCAAACGCCTGGAGGGGGCGGAGCTTCACGTGTGGTTCAAACGCCTGGAGGGGGCGGAGCTTCACGTGTGGCTCAAACGCCTGGAGGGGGCGGAGCTTCACGTGTGGCTCAAACGCCTGGAGGGGGCGGAGCTTCACGTGTGGCTCAAACGTCTGGAGGGGGCGGAGCTTCACGTGTGGCTCAAACGTCTGGAGGGGGCGGAGCTTCACGTGTGGCTCAAACGTCTGGAGGGGGCGGAGCTTCACGTGTGGTTGAAACGTCTGGAGGGGGCGGAGCTTCACGTGTGGCTCAAACGTCTGGAGGGGGAGGAGCTTCACGTGTGGTTCAAACGCCTGGAGGGGGCGGAGCTTCACGTGTGGCTCAAACGCCTGGAGGGGGCGGAGCTTCACGTGTGGCTCAAACGCCTGGAGGGGGCGGAGCTTCACGTGTGGCTCAAACGTCTGGAGGGGGCGGAGCTTCACGTGTGGCTCAAACGTCTGGAGGGGGCGGAGCTTCACGTGTGGTTCAAACGCCTGGAGGGGGCGGAGCTTCACGTGTGGCTCAAACGTCTGGAGGGGGCGGAGCTTCACGTGTGGTTCAAACGCCTGGAGGGGGCGGAGCTTCACGTGTGGCTCAAACGCCTGGAGGGGGCGGAGCTTCAGGTGTGGTTCAAACGCCTGGAGGGGGCGGAGCTTCACGTGTGGTTCAAACGCCTGGAGGGGGCGGAGCTTCAGGTGTGGTTCAAACGCCTGGAGGGGGCGGAGCTTCAGGTGTGGTTCAAACGCCTGGAGGGGGCGGAGCTTCACGTGTGGCTCAAACGCCTGGAGGGGGCGGAGCTTCACGTGTGGCTCAAACGTCTGGAGGGGGCGGAGCTTCACGTGTGGCTCAAACGTCTGGAGGGGGCGGAGCTTCACGTGTGGTTCAAACGCCTGGAGGGGGCGGAGCTTCACGTGTGGCTCAAACGTCTGGAGGGGGCGGAGCTTCACGTGTGGTTCAAACGCCTGGAGGGGGCGGAGCTTCACGTGTGGCTCAAACGCCTGGAGGGGGCGGAGCTTCAGGTGTGGTTCAAACGCCTGGAGGGGGCGGAGCTTCAGGTGTGGTTCAAACGCCTGGAGGGGGCGGAGCTTCACGTGTGGCTCAAACGCCTGGAGGGGGCGGAGCTTCACGTGTGGCTCAAACGTCTGGAGGGGGCGGAGCTTCACGTGTGGCTCAAACGTCTGGAGGGGGCGGAGCTTCACGTGTGGTTCAAACGCCTGGAGGGGGCGGAGCTTCACGTGTGGCTCAAACGTCTGGAGGGGGCGGAGCTTCACGTGTGGTTCAAACGCCTGGAGGGGGCGGAGCTTCACGTGTGGCTCAAACGCCTGGAGGGGGCGGAGCTTCAGGTGTGGTTCAAACGCCTGGAGGGGGCGGAGCTTCACGTGTGGTTCAAACGCCTGGAGGGGGCGGAGCTTCAGGTGTGGTTCAAACGCCTGGAGGGGGCGGAGCTTCAGGTGTGGTTCAAACGCCTGGAGGGGGCGGAGCTTCAGGTGTGGTTCAAACGCCTGGAGGGGGCGGAGCTTCACGTGTGGTTCAAACGCCTGGAGGGGGCGGAGCTTCACCTCGGTCAGCTTGAACTCCTCTGGACGCGTCTGGAAGACTTTGCAGATCTGATTTCCAGTGAAACGCTGCAGAGACAAAAGTCCAGAAACACATTTAAAACTCTTTTATGATAATATTTCATGAGTTGATTATGATTATGATGGTCAGGACGAGGGTTCTGATTGGTCGGACCTCGTAGGCCCTGGAGCCGGTGATCTGAGCCAGAGTGAGAGCGCCTCCTGCTGCTCGCTCCAGAGCATCACACTGAGGCCTGCAGCTGGAGTCCATCCAGACAGGACTGTCCTGCACCGAGAAGCTGTCCTGAGAGACAGAGACCAGAACCAGGTCTAAACCAGATGTGAACTAGGTCTAAACCAGGTCTAAACCAGGTCTGAACCAGGTCTGAACCAGGTCTGAACCAGGTCTGAACCAGGTCTGAACCAGGTCTGAACCAGGTCTGAACCAGGTCTAAACCAGATATGAACCAGGTCCAAACCAGGTCTAAACCAGGTCTAAACCAGGTCTAAACCAGGTCTAAACCAGGTCTGAACAAGGTCTAAACCTGAATCATGATTCAAACCTGGAGGTTCTGAGAAAGGTCCAAGTCTGGGTCCAGACTCCTGAGGGTCTGAGCGGCTCCTTTCCTCCAGAACACACTGCCGTGCTGCTGCAGGAGGCAAAGAGAAGAGCTTCAAACCAGGACTAAACCAGGGCTAAACCAGGCCTAAACCAGGCCTAAACCAGGCCTAGACCAGGACTAAACCAGGACTAAACCAGGCCTAGACCAGGCCTAAACCAGGCCTAAACCAGGACTAAACCAGGCCTAAACCAGGCCTAGACCAGGACTAAACCAGGCCTAGACCAGGACTAAACCAGGACTAAACCAGGACTAAACCAGGCCTAAACCAGGCCTAAACCAGAGGGTGTTTTCACCTGTCCACTGCCTGAAAGCGCCTTCACTCTGGAGAAGTCAAAGCCACAAGACTTCATTCTGGTCAACAGTTTATCCAGAGCCTGAGGAGGAACAGAGAGGAGAGAGGAGGAACACAGAGGAGAGAGGAGGAACACAGAGGAGAGAGGAGGAACACAGAGGAGAGAGGAGGAACACAGAGGAGAGAGGAGGAACAGAGAGGAGAGAGGAGGAACACAGAGGAGAGAGGAGGAACAGAGAGGAGGAACAGAGAGGAGAGAGGAGGAACAGAGAGGAGAGAGGAGGAACAGAGAGGAGAGAGGAGGAACAGAGAGGAGAGAGGAGGAACAGAGAGGAGAGAGGAGGAGGAGGAGAGAAGTCAGCATTGAGCAGGTGAAGGACAAACAAAGTGACTTGCCGAACCTTGATCCACATGAGGACAGGAGACGTGACGGTCAGTCTGTCCGAGTGGATGTGGACTCCGCCCTGAGTCCTGACCAGAGACACGACGTGAGACACAACGTGAGACACAACTTGAGAGTCCTGACCAGTGGCGGCTCGCCCCCCTGACCTGACCTGACCTGACCTGTTTTTATTTTATTTCATTTTTAAAATAATCTCTCATTTTGATAAAATAACTGAGTTAATTCGATGCTATTGATGCTTTTGCTTCATGTTTAGAACTCTCCAGAATCATATTTACACTTTCAAGTTCCACGTTTAAAACGTGAACGTTTATCATTGGTGCAGGAGCCAATGGGCCGTCTTGCCGAGGCTCCGCCCCATTGTGCTGTATTTAAGCCAATGGCTGCCCTGTTGCTAGGCAAAAAAGAATACACATCCGCCAATCATCGTCGAGGAATTTTATGGGTTTGGGGCGCTGAAGATTAGAGCCCCAAAGTACCAAGATGCACCACTGCAGCTGCTGCAGGTGTCTTCATTCAGCTGCTGCAGGTGTCTTCATTCAGCTGCTGCAGGTGTCTTCATTCAGCTGCTGCAGGTGTCTTCATTCAGCTGCTGCAGGTGTCTTCATTCAGCTGCTACAGGTGTCTTCATTCAGCTGCTGCAGGTGTCTTCATTCAGCTGCTACAGGTGTCTTCAATCAGCTGCTGCAGGTGTCTTCATTCAGCTGCTGCAGGTGTCTTCATTCAGCTGCTGCAGGTGTCTTCATTCAGCTGCTACAGGTGTCTTCATTCAGCTGCTGCAGGTGTCTTCATTCAGCTGCTGCAGGTGTCTTCATTCAGCTGCTACAGGTGTCTTCATTCAGCTGCTACAGGTGTCTTCATTCAGCTGCTGCAGGTGTCTTCATTCAGCTGCTACAGGTGTCTTCATTCAGCTGCTGCAGGTGTCTTCATTCAGCTGCTACAGGTGTCATCATTCAGCTGCTGCAGGTGTCTTCATTCAGCTGCTGCAGGTGTCTTCATTCAGCTGCTGCAGGTGTCTTCATTCAGCTGCTGCAGGTGTCTTCATTCAGCTGCTGCAGGTGTCTTCATTCAGCTGCTACAGGTGTCTTCATTCAGCTGCTACAGGTGTCTTCATTCAGCTGCTGCAGGTGTCTTCATTCAGCTGCTGCAGGTGTCTTCATTCAGCTGCTGCAGGTGTCTTCATTCAGCTGCTACAGGTGTCTTCATTCAGCTGCTACAGGTGTCTTCATTCAGCTGCTACAGGTGTCTTCATTCAGCTGCTACAGGTGTCTTCATTCAGCTGCTGCAGGTGTCTTCATTCAGCTGCTACAGGTGTCTTCATTCAGCTGCTACAGGTGTCTTCATTCAGCTGCTGCAGGTGTCTTCATTCAGCTGTTACAGGTGTCTTCATTCAGCTGCTACAGGTGTCTTCATTCAGCTGCTACAGGTGTCTTCATTCAGCTGTTACAGGTGTCTTCATTCAGCTGTTACAGGTGTCTTCATTCAGCTGTTGCAGGTGTCTTCATTCAGCTGCTGCAGGTGTCTTCATTCAGCTGCTGCAGGTGTCTTCATTCAGCTGCTGCAGGTGTCTTCATTCAGCTGCTGCAGGTGTCTTCATTCAGCTGCTACAGGTGTCTTCATTCAGCTGTTACAGGTGTCTTCATTCAGCTGTTGCAGGTGTCTTCATTCAGCTGCTGCAGGTGTCTTCATTCAGCTGCTGCAGGTGTCTTCATTCAGCTGTTGCAGGTGTCTTCATTCAGCTGCTGCAGGTGTCTTCATTCAGCTGCTGCAGGTGTCTTCATTCAGCTGCTGCAGGTGTCTTCATTCAGCTGCTGCAGGTGTCTTCATTCAGCTGCTACAGGTGTCTTCATTCAGCTGTTACAGGTGTCTTCATTCAGCTGCTGCAAGTGTCTTCATTCAGCTGTTACAGGTGTCTTCATTCAGCTGTGAAGTGTGTCAAATGGCGACGTCGGATGAATTTGCGCCAAATTCAGTCAAATCCTCAAATCTGCTTCTGAAGAAGACGTTGAGGAAAAGCTCATTGTAAAACAACTCGGACCTGAACTTAACCCACAATGAACAATGACACCCGCACCATGAGAGTGAACTTAACCCACAATGAATAATGACACCCGCACCATGAGAGTGAACTTAACCCACAATGAACAATGACACCCGCACATTGAGAGTGAACTTAACCCACAATGAACAATGACACCCGCACATTGAGTGAACTTAACCCAAAATGAACAATGACACCCGCACCATGAGGGTGAACTTAACCCACAATGAACAATAACACCCGCACATTGAGAGTGAACTTAACCCACAATGAACAATGACACCCGCACATTGAGAGTGAACTTAACCCACAAAGAACAATGACACCCGCACCATGAGAGTGAACTTAACCCACAATGAACAATGACACCCGCACCATGAGAGTGAACTTAACCCACAATGAACAATGACACCCACACCATGAGAATGAACTTAACCCACAATGACACCCACACCACGAGCGTGAACTTAACCCACAATGAACAATGACACCCGCACCATGAGAGTGAACTTAACCCACAATGAACAATGACACCCGCACCATGAGAGTGAACTTAACCCACAATGAACAATGACACCCGCACATTGAGTGAACTTAACCCACAATGAACAATGACACCCGCACATTGCGTGAACTTAACCCACAATGAACAATGACACCCACACCATGAGAGTGAACTTAACCCACAATGAACAATGACACCCACACCATGAGAGTGAATTTAACCCACAATGAACAATGACACCCACACCATGAGAGTGAACTTAACCCACAATGAACAATGACACCCGCACCATGAGAGTGAACATAACCCACAATGAACAATGACACCCGCACCATGAGAGTGAACATAACCCACAATGAACAATGACACCGGTGATGAACAATGACACCCGCACCATGAGTGAAGCACGTGTAAGATGGTGGGTGTCACATGACTTGAGCGATAAGTGGGACATGAGTCCTCCAAGTCCTGATGCTCCACCTCCTTTTATTCTCTTCATTCTGAGAGAATTGTAAAGCTCCCGCTTCACTGCGTGTTCTCTCCCTCTGGAGGACGAAGAGGACGAAGAGGACGAGAGGACGAAGAGGACGAGAGGACGAAGAGGACAAAGAGGACAAAGAGGACGAGAGGACGAAGAGGACGAGAGGACGAAGAGGACGAGAGGACGAAGAGGACAAAGAGGACAAAGAGGACAAAGAGGACGAGAGGACGAAGAGGACGAGAGGACGAAGAGGACGAAGAGGACGAAAGGACGAAGAGAACGAAGAGGACAAAGAGGACGAAGAGGACAAAGAGGACGAGAGGACGAAGAGAACGAACATATTTGATCTCATGAGATTTTACCTGAACTCTGGAAGATCCGAGTCGAACTGAACTTTATCCTCCAGAAGAACCTGAAGCTCCGAGTCCAGGGCCAGAACCTTCAACTGAGACAGGACTAAACCAGGACTAAACCAGGATTACACCAGGACTAAACCAGGACTAAACCAGGATTAAACCAGGATTAAACCAGGACTAAACCAGGATTAAACCAGGACTAAACCAGGATTAAACCAGGATTAAACCAGGACTAAACCAGGATTAAACCAGGACTAAACCAGGACTAAACCAGGATTAAACCAGGATTAAACCAGGACTAAACCAGGACTAAACCAGGATTACACCAGGACTAAACCAGGACTAAACCAGGATTAAACCAGGACTAAACCAGGATTAAACCAGGACTAAACCAGGACTAAACCAGGATTAAACCAGGATTAAACCAGGACTAAACCAGGATTAAACCAGGACTAAACCAGGATTAAACCAGGATTAAACCAGGACTAAACCAGGATTAAACCAGGACTAAACCAGGACTAAACCAGGATTAAACCAGGATTAAACCAGGACTAAACCAGGACTAAACCAGGATTAAACCAGGACTAAACCAGGACTAAACCAGGATTAAACCAGGATTAAACCAGGACTAAACCAGGATTAAACCAGAACTAAACCAGGACTAAACCAGGATTAAACCAGGATTAAACCAGGACTAAACCAGGATTAAACCAGGATTAAACCAGAACTAAACCAGGACTAAACCAGGACTAAACCAGGATTAAACCAGGACTAAACCAGGATTAAACCAGGACTTAACCAGGATTAAACCAGGATTAAACCAGGACTAAACCAGGATTAAACCAGGACTAAACCAGGATTAAACCAGGACTAAACCAGGATTAAACCAGGACTAAACCAGGACTAAACCAGGATTAAACCAGGATTAAACCAGGATTAAACCAGGATTAAACCAGGACTAAACCAGGACTAAACCAGGACTAAACCAGGATTAAACCAGGACTAAACCAGGATTAAACCAGGACTAAACCAGGACTAAACCAGGACTAAACCAGGATTAAACCAGGACTAAACCAGGATTAAACCAGGATTAAACCAGGACTAAACCAGGATTAAACCAGGATTAAACCAGGACTAAACCAGGACTAAACCAGGACTAAACCAGGACTAAACCAGGATTAAACCAGGATTAAACCAGGACTAAACCAGGATTAAACCAGGACTAAACCAGGACTAAACCAGGATTAAACCAGGACTAAACCAGGATTAAACCAGGACTAAACCAGGACTAAACCAGGACTAAACCAGGACTAAACCAGGACTAAACCAGGATTAAACCAGGATTAAACCAGGATTAAACCAGGACTAAACCAGGATTAAACCAGGATTAAACCAGGACTAAACCAGGACTAAACCAGGATTAAACCAGGACTAAACCAGGACTAAACCAGGATTAAACCAGGACTAAACCAGGATTAAACCAGGACTAAACCAGGATTAAACCAGGACTAAACCAGGACTAAACCAGGATTAAACCAGGATTAAACCAGGATTAAACCAGGACTAAACCAGGATTAAACCAGGATTAAACCAGGACTAAACCAGGACTAAACCAGGATTAAACCAGGACTAAACCAGGACTAAACCAGGATTAAACCAGGACTAAACCAGGATTAAACCAGGACTAAACCAGGATTAAACCAGGATTAAACCAGGACTAAACCAGGACTAAACCAGGACTAAACCAGGATTAAACCAGGACTAAACCAGGACTAAACCAGGATTAAACCAGGACTAAACCAGGACTAAACCAGGATTAAACCAAGACTAAACCAGGACTAAACCAGGATTAAACCAGGACTAAACCAGGATTAAACCAGGACTGAACCAGGATTAAACCAGGACTAAACCAGGACTAAACCAAGACTAAACCAGGTCTAAACCAGGATTAAACCAGGACTAAACCAGGTCTAAACCAGGACTAAACCAGGACTAAACCAAGACTAAACCAGGACTAAACCAGGACTAAACCAGGCCTAAACCAGGACTAAACCAGGACTAAACCAGGACTAAACCAGGATTAAACCAGGTCTGAACCAGGACTAAACCAGGACTAAACCAGGTTTAAACAGGTCAAATATTTAGTGTTTTAGTTCCTGTATTTATACGTTTACAGTTAAAACCCCAAAAAATCCCAGATAATAAACAGATCAAACACTTGTTGCTCAATTTGGACTTATTATTTGACAAGTTTTCTCTGTGTTTTGTCTCATTCTGGTTTAACGGTCCAAAGTTCCCTCGCGCTGTTCTGTCCT